>NC_142573.1:600000-802500 GCF_041283825.1 Pyrus communis | reverse complement strand
CATCATGCTGAATCATGTAAAACTGTACAAATAAGACGAAGTAAAATAGTATTCGAGACCGCAGATTAATACCTTTCAATGTGATTTCTTCATCAGCCACCAAATTGCCTCTGTGAATTAAGCGAAAAACACATGTTAAATACAAGTACTAAATACAGGCATATCCTCACACAGTTATATAAGTTACACAGCTTACCCACTGACATCTTCAATTTCAAGGATCCCCAGATCGAAAGCATCAAGTTCAAATCTATCAGGTAGGGTAACAGCGTAATAAGGTGCACGCAGCTTATCTGCGCCTGCATTCTTTTTTGTACTGACTACAAATTTGTTGATTTTAACCAGCACTTCACTGCAGTCATCATACAGATATTCAACTTTCTTTGAGTATATTCGAACGACGCCAAGAAGAAGGTAGGCCAGTACCCTGTATGCAACAGCATCCCATTCATCCTGCAAAATTTCATCTGCGGCAACAGAATCCGGTTTTAGGATATTCCAGGCTTAATGCTGAATAACACGAATGATTTTTCCCAACAGTAAACCTGATAAACTCGAAGCAAATGTCCTCAACCCTTATGAATGTAACACTTTAAAAGGACATAATCCCATCCGAAAACTACCACTCCGAATAAACATGATCGAGTTGAAATAATACTTTTTACTTAAGATTGTGTAGTCTGTTAGTCTTCCAGGTTCTGTTTCAAAATCCCTGATATCATATCCACTTCCCCTTGCATTAGCAAAACCCGAAACGCAAGTAAGACTGTCCAAGAAGCAATTTGCATTTTTCTTTTCACCAATAAGTGAACCATTCCAACTCTTCTGTATATATGATTTGGTTTCTTCTAGCGAAAGACTTTGTGCAAAAGCATTCTAGAATTTATACAATCAACCCCACTTAATGGGATAAGGCTTCGTTGTTGGAAATTTTTCTAGAAACTTCTGTTTCGAAATTTTCTGTAATTTTTTTTTTTGCAATTTCTCCAAACAAAACTTTTCCCAGATGGTTGATAACAGAGGTTAATGGAAAACCCAGAAACCAGATAACAAAACTGATCAACATCAATGCAAATATGCATAATTAAGCACCAAAATAGGAGAAGAGAGAGAGAGAAGACAGGAAACGAACCGACGGAGGCGGAGATGTCGGTCTGGTTGACCTGCGACCTCTTGAGCTTTTTGAAAGAGTAGGCGGCAACCCAAATGCCGCCCAACGGCCCTTTTCTCGACAGAAGACGCTGCGAGTAGAACATGGTCGCCTTTGAAAAACTTCAAGCTTTTCACTCTCTGCGATTGGTTAGTGTACTCGCTTCTCTTCAGAGTCGGAGATAGGAGCAGGAAAAAAAAAAACAGAGGAATGCGGTTATGTCAGCAACCTGCTAACAAATGTATGTACGGGCCACGGAGGGAGGGAGGGAGGGAGTTAAAAGACAAGAAACGGTCGACTGGTGGTGTAGTGTGCCTTACAAGTTTCAGACCGAAAAAAAAACAAACAAACAAATTAGCAAAATCTTTTTTATTTTCAAAATTAAATGTTAAATTAGTGACAATAAAATATTTAATCACATTTACCAATTTTGGTCATTCAATAAAAGCAGTTTAACATTTGTATATGTGAATTTGTAAATAGATGCAGTCATATTGGTTAGAATAGATGTCTTCGCTTCAAAACGCGCGAATTTAAATTCTACTTTTTGACGTTTTCGTAATTTGAATTAATTTAAAATAAAGTAGTACTTATACAAAAGAATAAAATTAAAATGCCAATTAGTTAGCTGACAACTAATTCCCATATATGGTGGGCAGCCAAATTTGAATGACATACCATTTTTATTACAAATACATAAATGATATTCCTATAAACAAAAATACATAAATGATAAAAAGGAAAGAAATTGGTAGGGTGTAAATTGAATTACCATATTTAAAATAAAAAATTAAAAGGAAAATATTTGAATTTGGAAATAAAAAGTTAAAAATTTATGCTAAGGAAAAGACAGAAGAACGCCAGGAATGAGGATTCTTTCCGGATCTCACTGTAAGGGTTCTGGAAATCATCTAATCACGTTTTTTTATCGTACATTGTGCGGTCAGCATTCATTATAAATTTTTTTATTTAAAATTGAATATGAATAATACCTGATGAAAACTAATCACATAACATACGATGAACGAATATGATTAGAAAATTTCCTAAATCCTTAAAAAAAAAAAAAAAAAAAGATTTGGAGATGATCATCATTTGAATGCGAGGACCAAGAAGATTAAAGATTGTGTCAATTAACCGGCTGTAAAATGCCTAGTCATGCACTACGTGTCATTCCACCATCCAACTTTAACCACCCGACCAATCATTGAAAAACCAAGCCACGCATTTTTTGTGCGCCGACCTCAAATTTCGAAGAGCAAACTTACTAGGTACGACTTACAACAGTGGCTTTCGGTATTAAACGCCCCGTTTGTTTCACCTCCTCGGCTAGGATTATAATATGGTTGCTTAGAAGGCCCAAATCTCAGGCCTCGCTGCGCGCGGCGGGGGTTTTCAAAAATCTAAACCCCTAGAGAGCTCCACCCATGTCGATCTTTCTGAGACGCGCGCTCTCATATCGGAACGTCCTTCTCCTCCGTAGCTCCCCGCTGCTCAGTCGCGAGCTCCGTCAATGCAAACCCGAGCCACCGCACAGGGTTCTCTCTCTCCCCACCTTTGAATTCGTCAGAGAAAGCCGCAGAGGCTTCGCCAAAGGCCGAAGTATCTTCTCTCTCTTGCTCTCTCTAAAATGTAACTTCTTCACTCTTTTGATATGATTTTCCAATTTTTCCACATTTTCAGAAAAAGAAAAGGAAGATGAATCGGCTGCGAGTACAGTTGAAATTCTGCCAAACATGGGGCCAACGATCAAGGCGAAGGCCACCTCGCATATGGAGGCGGCGATCGCAGCGTTAACGGCGGAATTAAGCAAACTGCGCACCGGAAGAGCAGCTCCGGGTACACTCTCAGTTCCTCCGGTGCCAAATCACTGTTCATTTACTCAGTTTTGGTTCATATTGTTCTAAGTTGTCTGAAATGTTGATGCAGGAATGCTTGATCACATCATTGTGGAAACCGGCGGTGTGAAGTTGCCCATGCATCAGATAGCCGCTGTTTCGGTCGTTGATTCAAAAACGTTATCAATCAACCCGTTCGATTCAACGGTAATGAAGCAATGCATGCGCGTTTCAGCAACATTTTGTTGTATTTGTATGTTCTGGCTTGTGATTTTGGTATATCTCAAGTACATTTTTCTCTCAAATATTTGTATTTGGCTCTATAGATGAAAATTCATCGCCTACTTCGCAAGAAGATACAGAAAATTTTCAGCTAACTTTAGACTGTATACACATTTGATTTAATTTTCCAAGCTTTCAAGATGAAATAAGCTAACTTTTCTGCTCCTCGGGTTGGGATAAGCGAGATTGTAAACATCCGGTAAAAAAAAAATCCAATAACCTGACTGTCTTATGCAGGCCATATCAAGCTTGGAGACTGCCATTGTTGAATCTCCATTGGGGTTAAATCCTAAGGTGGACGGGGACCGACTGATTGCAGCTAATCCTCCATAAGCAGGCATCTGATTGTCACTCATGCTGTCACGAATTTTTGGTTTTCATAATTTTTCAGTTTCTTAGTTCTTAATAACAATAATAACTCGAAAATATTCGCCAAGCTAACTTGGACTTAGCCATGTGTTTGATTACTTGACTAATTTTATCTTTTCTAATTTTTGTGATGGCCAGATTGACGAAGGAGCATGTTCAGGTGACTTACAACTGCTTTTCCCGTTGTTGTTTTTGTCGTGTTTGATAATTACCATGTCTTATCAGTGAACATTGTTGGAGTATGTGGCCAAGTGAACAAGTGTCCAAAAGACCTTTCGGCTAAACAAAAGAAGGTGGACAACACCTTTCCTTGTTTTGGGGAGAAAAAAAGGGAAAAGTTTTTTTTGTTCTCTTCAACACCCGTGGGTGTTGGTTCAAAAAAAAAAAGAGGATAAGTTGCTTTTGAAAAAGAAATAGGGAGTTAGAGCTCATTTTCGGTTTTAAAGAAAAACAAGAGAGAAGAAAGAGCTCTTTTTGCAGAGAGCAAGGGAGAGTTGCAGAGAGCCTAAAACAGAAGAAGAAGTTGTTGCTTCATTTGATTGGTAATCATCAACCAAAGTAATTCTTGTTGTAATAGCTTTGAGCTATAGGTATAGAGAAGAAATTATTCTTTATATTTCTTTCTCTATTTGTTTCTTTGGTGTGTGTGAGAGCTATTGGGTGTATTGGGCTTTTGGGTTGTGAGATTGTCAACACTTTGTAAACTCCCATTTGGTTGATAGTGGATTATTGGGTGAGCTCCTACTGCTCCGAGGACGCACTCCAGTTACACTGACTGTGGAGGAACCTCGTTAAAATCTTTGTGTCTTTTATATTTTGTTCTTGCATTTTCATTTGATAAAATTTCCTGTGGGTTAGATTGAGTTGGTTCCATTTAGTTTGGTGCTATCCTAGCACAACAAACATATCCTACCAGGCTATCTGTAAAGTGGTTACCAAGTCCTCTGAAAATGGCAAGCAGAGTATTCGAAGAGCTCGCCAAAAGGTGACAGAAGTAAAATTTGTTTTTGTAATATATGCATATTTGATTGCGATTTAGGTGACTGCGAGATTGCGCTTTGTTATTTTGATAATCACCAACCATTAAGTCGGAGAAGTTTAGACAGCGTAGTTCTGGAAATGTACTATATATTTAGTCCTAAAAAAGGGCCAGGTCATTGATTCTCCTAAATCATTGCACGATATCCATCTAACAGATTAACTTGACGATCTTTTGCACATTTACCATCACATGCTTCAATTGCAAGTTTATACATGTTAATAACGCAAAATACTCTGCAGTAAGATATGATCCTTCGTTGCAATGAGCAATTCTACCAGTACTATTGGACAATTGGTAATATCTCTAGTTTCCTGGTCTGGTGATCTCAGGAAGAAATTTATCATTAGTAGTACTGAAGACCAAAACAGTGAGGGATGTAGAACGATCACTCGTGCTTGGTATGTGAATGCGGATTCTAAAGTTTGGCCGCTTTGCAGCACAACTAAATAGGTTCTTGGTTTCTTTTACAGGCAATGGATACGAAAACTACCCCAAAGACGACTTAAAAAGATGGGAGAAAGAGGTGAGTTTAACTTAAGAACACACTGCTCCCAAATTGATATGGGGTTTGGCTACAATACACCGGAGTATGGCATACTCCAGCACCTAGGGCCATTATATACAATTAGATTCAATTCAAAATTGGATCTAACGGTTATTGCAGAAAATTTAATTGATATGATGCAAGTTTTTGTTTTTCGGAATGGCTACATTTTCCAGGTTGATGAGTTGACTAAAAAGTTTGTCAAGACAGCAGAGG
The DNA here is from genome assembly GCF_041283825.1 of Pyrus communis. NCBI lineage: Eukaryota > Viridiplantae > Streptophyta > Magnoliopsida > Rosales > Rosaceae > Pyrus > Pyrus communis. The sequence goes on along the minus strand of NC_142573.1, from coordinate 797,059 downwards.
ACTTATGCAAGGCAAAGGAGAAGGAGATCAGTTCAGGCTAACAGGTGGTGTTTTCAGTGTATTTTGAATCTGTTTGGCGCTCGATCCCACTCCCTTCCGAAAGAGCTCTACCCGAGTTCGTTTAAATGGTTACAAAGATTTAGTTTCGATTCAAACCAGTTAATGGCCCGCTTGGTAATCATTTTGTTTCCGTTTTAATTTTTGGTTTTCGCTGTCCCTTATGACGAGAACATACAACTGCGGGATCAAAACCTTTACAATGAAAAGAAATTGACTCTACTAAATACTTCAAGACGAAGTATTCCTGGAAACTTCTCTATACACCATCCTACTTCACCGGCCACTACCGTTCATGAGCCCCTCTGTTTACCGAAAAGAGCCTCCTTGGTCACGAGCTTTATACCTCTCACCCAAAGCTTGGCGGTTTCAACTCCGCCTTCACACACAAAATGCACCTCCTTGTTCTTGGTAGTCACCACCCTAAACACTCCAGGTTCATCTGCATCACTCTGGCTCCTCCTATTCCTCTTAAAGGCTGGACTAGGCCCAACCTCCGCCTCCCGGCATTTCACATTTCTCCGGTTTGACTTCCCCCAGCACAGCACCCCTACAGCTCCCACCATCCTCACCTCTTTCCCATGAGGGCTTCCTTTCCCTCCTTTTGTATGCTTCCTGACATGCGCCCCACCTAGCACCAGCTTGCGAGCTAGCTCATCTAGTATCACCCGCTCCGCATCATTTTCCAAACCGCCGCTTTTTGTAGCAAGCGAAAGCGGTGTTTCGCCTTTGGCATTCTTGACATCCAAGTTTGCTCCGTGAGAGATCAAGAGTTCACACACGAGACCATAACCTTCCCTAGCCGCTAACATGAGCGGAGTGTTACCATCTCCGTCAGGGACATTCACATCATATCCCCTACTTGTTAACAATTTGACTGCATCGACATCCCCACGGCGTGCTGCGCAGTGCAGAGCGTAGAACCCTCCAGCGTAACGATTGCCCTTTTCTAGCGCATATTCGAGCATTACCTTCTCAAACAGGTCACGGTTTTGGCTTATTTCTGACAGAGTAATTGCAGTCTCACCAGACTTGTTACACAATTTTACATCAGCCCCTGCATAAACCAAAAACCTGAATGCTTCAACGTGTCCCTTCAAAGCAGTGATCATAACGGCTGTGAAACCTTTACCGTCTTGATAATCAATGTCAAATTCTCCTGAAACAACTACGGCTTTCAAGGCCTCAATATCGCCGGCTTGAGCTGCAAACATTAGGGGAGAGAAAACAGAAAAGTTGCTGGATTTGGGCATCTTTCCGTCTCTTATTACATACATCAACGCCTGCTGAAAACCAAGGGACCACCCAGCTATCCTGGCAATCGAACTAACAGACTGACCAGCTGCGTTAGCCAAGCCAAAATCAGCACCAGCTGCCGCCAATACTCTGAGACATTCTTCATGCTTGTATTTTGCGCAAATCATTAGAGCTGTCTCGCCGGTATCAGTATTGGAGTTCACATCACATCCCGATTCAATTAAACATCGAACGACTGTTGGCAAGCCAAGGCGGGCAGCCATGTGTATCGGATTAAACATGGTACTACCAGTTGTTTTAACGGGTGATTCTACATTGGCACCGCAACTTAAGAGCGAACGGACTGCTCCTGCATTACCGCATAGAATAGCGTGGTGCAGGAGAGTTCTTCCACAATGAGGGGTATCCGGAGAACGGCCTTGGAGGAGCATGTGCAAGACAGAACCGCTTGCTTCAAAATACTCCACTGCACACCAGGTAATGGGATATGGCTCCGCAAGCCCTGCCCCAACCCGCAACTCTTCCCCCGTAGCTGAGTCCCATGACCATGCTCCCAATCTCACATTGACATCTGTCCCCACGCCGGCCTAAAAACAAGCGAGGGTTGTTAGTCATGTGGAGTGAAAAGAAGAAGGATACAAGGACAGTAGTAATTTAGAAGATGAAACAGTAACAGTACTATTGACTTGTCAGAAAGATAGAATCAGAATCATTTTCTGTTTAGATCTTGCTGCAATCACAGAACCGTGTACCACTCTATTGGAAGAGGATCTTCTCCAGATTCACTTTGTGGGGACCCTAGGATCCCCACATTCTAGCCGTTCATCGTACATCATTGTGCGGCCAGTTTTCATTAGGTACTCTATCCTTATTGAAAGGTGCAAATCCAGCTGTCCAGGTTAATGCACCTCCTTAGAGGGGGCCTACGGTTGGAATCTCAGTTGAAAATTACTTACCTACAACAATCAAGCTTTATCTCACTAAGCGGGGTTGATCCTGTCGAACCCTCGACCTGGTGGGAATCTAAGGTTCACAAAACCACCGGGACACAAACAACAGGAAAAAAAAAAATGCAATTTCATTTAGGATTCATATAAGAGGGATTCGAAGTGAAAAACGAAGTGCCAACTACCTGACGCACTCCCCCTCCTCCTTTATCCGAGCTTAGGACCGGCAGCGGAAGATTAACTTACACTAGCCGAGTTTGAAAATTACTTCTCTACTATTCCTAAATTATGGCTTTCGGGGTCGTATCTGATCAATCTAATGATACATTTTAGGCTTAAGAATGAAGGGAAACTGACAGTAAAACAACCTGGCCGGCTCACCCGTAACTTGTCCATATGTCCATCATCGTTGATTTAAACTAAGCAAAATTGTAAGTGATGTGGGAATCACCTGTAGCAACAAACGTACGATGGGGACCTGCCTACTCACAACTGCAGCCACAAGTGCACCACAGTCCACATTAGTGTGAAGAGCTGGCTTAGACGATTGAAGTAGCGTCCTATCAGCCGCACTTGCATCCACACCGCACTGCAATTGAGCAAGATGGACAATGATATTGTGCTTATAAAATCTGGTAAAGTATCGTAATAGTACTAATTCATAAGAGTGTTAGCTCTATGAACCCTAGAACATCATTGCGCTCGGTTAAGCACCAAGTTTTCTGAATTTACTATATGCTATCTGCTGTGGGATTCAGAAAGTTGCTGTTGAACAGCTCTTATGGGGAAATGAATACGACGCTCTACCTTCATGAGAGTGTCCACCACATCAGCAAACCCCCTGCAGCTGGCTGTGACAATGGCATGCACGGCAACATGGGGCCGGATAAAATCAGAGGCCATAAGCCGCTCCACGAGCCTAGCATGTCCATGACAACTTGCCTCGAACAGAGCTTCCTCACAAGCTGGTTGAGATGCTCCAGCTTTCAGTAGGATCTCTAGAATCTCAAGGTGGCCCTCTCTCACTGCTGCTGTTGTCGCGAAGCCCCTAAAGAGTTTCTGATTTACGTCAGCTCCGATGCTCTGTGATTCAAGAAACCGCCAATCCTAAGTACGTTACAAAGCAAGAAAAAGTAGCAATTCCGCAGGCAGACATAATACCATTCAATCTATCACATTCTTAGTTTTGTAAACACCTGAAAAATGCTTTGCAGATAATGTGATTAAGCGGAAAACGCTTCAATCTCCTTCAATGGAGTACTAATACAACTTCAAAATCAGTTCAAATTCTATAATCCAAACAAAAAAAAGCTTCAAATCAAACGATATAATCGTAAAAAATGCCTAAGTAGTTCAAAATAATTCAAATTAAACAGAAAAAGCTTTCAAATTCGGTGAGAAATCAACAATGTGAAGAACAAATATTCAAATCTCGACTTCAAGCACAGTGATCTGGCAACACACAGTCTAAAACCAAAGCTTGAATCACTCATTACCAGCAGTTTCTTCACCAAAGCGACGTTTCCAGCATGAACGGCGAGGAACAGAGCCGTGACGTCGGTTTTGAACTCCTCGTAGTCGATGCGGACTTCGCTCGCAGACTCGTCGCGCAACAATACCTCACACTTTCTCGTTTTGAGACTCACAGCGCCGACGAAGTTGACGTCCACGAAAGGATCGGCGGCGCACTCCAACGCCGATTTCAGGTCGCCGGAGAGCGAGGCTTCGAGAAGTCGCTGCGAAACCTCGGCCTCGTAGTCCACCGGGACCACCTGTTTGCCGGAGAACACCGTCATTTTCCGGTGTACACGTAGCGGAATTTGAGCTTGGAGAGTGGCGGTCTTCTTTTCTGGTGCTGCAAACTCGAGTGAGAGATAAAGAAGAGAAAACTTCAAGTGAGCGCTAGAGGGAAAGGGGAGAGGGTGCAAATTTATCGGGAACGTTTAACTTCAAATTTTGATTTAACCACGGTTAGGAAAGACGTGGGTTAAATTATTTAACTCAAAGGTGGTGGGGTCCGAAGGCTTCTATGGGAGAGATTCTTCATTGTGCCGAAATCACGTCCCTGCATAACAAGTGTCATAATACAAGTGGTTGACAATTTATTTTTCAAATATCCAACAATTTGTATTATGACACTTGGTGTAACAGATTGTCTCCTACTACAGTATTGTGAATAGGTCAATTTGTTTAGACTTGAATTGGAGAAAGATTTTTATGGCACGCTTATAAAATCACATTGGTGATTTATGTCAATAAAAATAACAATGTATGTCTCCTTTTACACGGTATTTTTTTGTTAGTTTTAAGTATGATAACGTATCCGTGTTATATAAGTTACTCTTCTTTGAGTTCTGTTAGTGTCACTAGAAAAAAAACTTCATACGTATGTCCGAACTAAGTTATTTGTAGGCCGTATCTCACAATTGTATTAACTCTTTGTATTTTGGTTATGTTCAACCTCATATTGATTCCACTAATAGCTTGTTTACTTACCATGATTAAGAATACAATGTAGGAGTATCATTCTTATTTCTCACATATATAAGTGAATCTCACATTAAAAATATGCATTTCATTCTCAATATTTTCAACCATGCAACGTTATCAGAAGGAGTATATTTATGTTATTCGTGAGATATTGTGTGTCATTTTCATATTACTTTTTATGCATTAAAATATAAGTAACGTTCACTACATTGAGTAAGCAGCTCTAGTCAAACAGCCTTATCGAAGATTTACTCATGTCACCACGCCAGTAGACTAGTGACTTGACTAACTAACTCCTGATTTGGCTTGAATCACGGACAATTTTCATCAAACACCTTCTATTTAGTTTTTTAAGTTACATTAGAGCAAACTGAACTGTAACATATTCTAATCTTTACCCGTTACAACATCTTCCCGCACCATTTTTCTTTAAAGATGCATATTATTCTCCTAAATTTATTAGCGAACTATATACTGTGAAGAAAACAAAATTGCTGGTGTGGTAGCATGGCCTAGTATTTGAGCATCCAATGCAAAATTAAACATGTAAATCTATACATGCCAAAAATATGAAATATAAAATACATGTCGGTGTCATGTAATACGGGGACAAAGGCACACACAGTCCATACTAACACCGTTATGTACGGGACACGAAGAGATACATGTATATACACAATGCAGGCACCCCATGCAATGTCTAGAAGATCTTTACCAGCACCAGTACTCGACAGTCCATGGTCTTGGGTAGTCCTCATCCGAGCAGTTGACGAGCTGGTCAGAGGTGTTAATTTGCCCTATCTGAAAGACTGAAGCCATGTATAATTAAAGGAGAGTACTGAAAGCAAAAGGGCAGAATAAAGTTACTGCCTGCATGCTTCTGTACGTCTCCCATGCAGTCAATTCAATACGAGTACTGAAGTAGCCACCTCTCTCTCAGTCTCTCTCTGGAGAGTCTGGAACCTTGAACGCTTGATATTTTCGATGGAGGCATCTTTGATATGATCCATGAGGAGGAGGGCTTCTTTGTAGTTTCTTCTGCTATTATATATATACACACGTGCGAAGCAATTGCAGTCAAACATATATATATATATATATATATATATATATATATATATATATATATCTTCCATGCAATGCATGGATGGTTCAACGCCTTGTCGCATACACAACCACTCGCGAGATTAGTGGCTGTCATGCAGCTGCTTGTGGACATTTCAGGATATGCAATTACGTATTAATTATTTACTACCAACAACGTATAATCAATGTTTAAATATCGGAATCGATCGGTGAAAATTTGTAAAAATATCGATGAATATATCAATGTTGATTATCTACTTTAAACTACAATGACAATTCTCTTAATATCACTCTTTGAGATCTTAGTAAGATCCTTCTTATCTGTTGGCAGCTTCGTGGCGGACGCAATTGCAATCAGAGGACATGCTACAAATGATTTGCAAGTTTGGTTTTATGTTTTGCCTCATGAATCTTTGTATGCCTAGCAGTTTGACTTCTCTAGGGTTGCTGTTCTGTCTCCTCCTTGTAATTTTATTCTTTCTTATTGAAAAAAATTATAACTTGTTTGGACCGTCGTCTATCTTGTTTTCTCTTTCTGATTTGATCTTGTTTGACTCAATGAGATTAATTAACTTATTATTTATTAATTAGTATAATTTAATTAGTCTCGTAATATGATAAAGAGTGCTTCCACGAATGAATCCAACAATGTCCTTATATAGTTGTTAGTGATAGCTCCTTGGTACTGGTGACAGTTACCAAACGGTTAAAGGTTGAGCTGATCTACTACTAGCTAGGACCAACTATATAAAATTTAATCAATTTCTTTGTAATTATTCTTACTTAAAAAAGGAAGAAGAAGATAAACTAAATTAAGAACATCATTCATAAATCATATTTACATGCATGCTCAAACAGTAAACTAATTATATATAGGATAATATAAATACAGGGTTGATATGTAACATTACTTTTTTTACACAATTTTGGCACACGTTTTGTGGGACTCATATCGTAATATAGTTTAACGATCTAAACCGTCTATCTTTTAGAACATCATTTATAAATCATACTTGCAAAAATTTAATTAGACAAATGCAAAACCATTAAAACATTCATTTGTAGTGAAGAAAATAGACGAATACGGTTTTACAAAGAAACCTTAAATCTTTATTCTCCGTAATCATATGGTTTCAAATTTGATGATTTTTAGTAGAACTGGTATTTAGGAGAAGATCTAAAATAGAAACGTTCCGATCGTTGAAGTATATTACGAAGTGACCCACACAAAAATACATGTCCAAAATTGTATAAAAAATTTAGTGTCACGCATACGCAATATAGGTGAGACACATTTGACTGTGGAGAGAGTAAATATAAAATCTAAATTTTTGGGTCTCGTCTCCACATACGCAACAATTCAGCCGCATGATTCGATCTGTATGAAATTAAAAAACAAAAATAAATTAAAATTCATTTGCCAAAATTATGAACAATTTTTTTTCAAATTAAGCGTGAACTAATTAATGTGAAACACTAATTCTCTTATTGAGATCGACACAGGTAGTTGACACATATGTGATAATACACGTGCATGCATGGTGAGATTAATGTCAGTACGAAGTTTCCTGTCTATGTTCGAATTTTGTATATTACATTACGAGTTCAATTATTCATAGATCCTATGGTTCAAAACTATTTTGGCCACCTATAGTTCGGTCTTTAATCTAACGATGGAAGAGAAAGTACAACAACAAAGTTAAAATTATCACTTATTGTTGGATTGAGATCAAACGGTGAGTGATGATAATTTTCTTAAATCATAAAAGAATGGGTATGATTACATGCATATAAGCTACAATAAAGGAGATTTTAAATTCGCGTACAGAGCATGAAGCATACTGTTTTAGTCAACTTGTTCATAAGTTTACAATTTTTTGCCAAGTCTGCAAATAAGTATTTCTTTTTAGTTTTAGGGTAAATTATTTCAAAGAGAATTTTGAGATTTAGATGTTAAGCTTTGCTAATTTGATCATTCTAATCTAAACCACATTAACGGTAGGAAGAAGTGTTCAATATATACAAAGATCCTAATTATTGAGAGATTTTCAATGTACTGAGAACATAACTTGGTACATTAAGTGTAATAATACAATTAGTTAGAAACTTAAAAAATAAAAAATTTCAATCAATTGTAATATGACGCTTAATGTACCAAACCGTGTTCTCGACACATTAAATTCAATTTTGCACTAGTTTGCTTGGGCCCTCAAAATTGACCCTGACGAGGAACTAACTAACTGGGCCCTCAGAATCTTGGGCCGGCCGGTGTGTTGGTGTTGGAGACTGGAGATCATTCAAGTTGTTTTCCACGATTGGGACAACTAATGTGTTTGCTTCTTCACCAATTCATGATCCCCAGCTTTGTTCCTTTTTAAATATTTATTTTTCTTCCTAATTAAGCCAAACCACTGTCCACCTGGACAAATCAGGCTTAACCTAACGTCTTCTCAGTGCGGATTTCTTAATTCAAATCATTAGTTCTCAAACTTTTTGGAGACCATTTTGTGTGTACAGTATCTCGGTTGCAAAAAGGCACATAACTGAAGAAGTTAAGATTCCAGTGTAAAATCAATTAGCATTATAAGAAGTACCTCAATTACTTATGTGAATATGCATGTCCCTCCTTTTCCGAACGTGGGTTTCGCTCTCAACATGCCCCCTTACTATGACAAAATTTCAAGTCTAATACGTGGATAACACAAATCGGGTGATGTGGATCACGTGTGGTGTTCACCTTCACACATGAGACAACCTACTATGCTATCATGAAGAAAGTTGAAGCTTACTGTGAAAGTTTTGTGGACCTTTAGAAGATTTCAAATGTGAACGATCACCACATTTTTTTTTCTATTCTATTTAATTTTATCTGTTATTTTTGTTTACTTATTTGATTCAATGACTAGAATTAAATAGTGAGTACGTAAGAGGAGAAAAAAAAAATGTGCGATAATAATTTCTCTTTCAAATAACTTTCATGCTCATTTTTTTTTTGTACAAACGATATTACTATACTAAAGAAAAGAAAAATGTTTAAACTTGAAATGCAGTATATCAAAGATAAAAATTCTATCCACCAGGGTAAGCCACCAACTGCAGTGTCTTTTTCCTTTTCCTTGAGTTATAATTAACCAATTCTGCATAAGTAAGAGTTGTCTTGAAGCCACATATATTTGCTTAAAGTCTCTAATTACTAATCAACCATAACTAAGTAAATTATATTTTAAGTTGCTTTGCTTAGCTTTGCTTGTGGTTCAATTACCACTCAATCATTCACTAACTGAATCAACATGCATGTTTATTTTCTATGCCCCACATATCGTCGTCTATACATAATCTTAGCAGCATTAGCATATGCGATGCTTCAAGGAGCCGAAATCCTTAATGAATGGTCAAAAAAATGAAGAAGTGATGGGATAAAGATTGGTTTGGTGGGAAAAATGTCTAATAAAAGAGACTGATCGTTTATTGGACGAGTAGTGCACTTTTATACACGTGACAAATATTTATTAAACCATTACACTATTGTGACTAAAACTTGATTGCATCATTCACGTAGCAATTGTTTCACCTAGACCAACGTAATGATATCTTCCCCGTCGTCCAAGTTTCCTTTCAACTTGTAATGATGACATTAACAACGATGGTATGCATCCAAATTAGTCTCAAAACGTGTGTTGTTGATACGCTGAAGCATTAAGTGGACGAGGAAAGTTAAGACCTGAAAATTGGTAAGGAATTTTGATAAGAAAGAATCATAATGTCTCATATGAGTCGTAAAATTTTACTTTTCTTTTCCTTGATTGTATTCAAGCAGTGAACTTTTATTTTTTCTGAAAGACGAAAGTCTCATGTGTTTTTCTTGCGGCATTTGATTGTTTTTTGTTGCAGATTTCGCGAAACATTCTACGGATTAATTGCGTATTGAAAGCAACTGATATTAGAGATTTTCTAGCCACACCACCATTTAACTCTTGGCACCCAAAAAATTAGTGAAAATTTTAATTCCAGTTATGTTTTCGTCTGAAAAGACAATAAAGGACAATTAATCTCACCCAACACTCACGCCAGAACCAAAACCCTCAAAACTCTACTCCATATGGAACCATTATTTTCAAGATTCACTTGTGTTGTACGTTTGGAGAAATTTTGGTTTCGAGAAAATGTTCCGACATATCAGGATCGGACGGTTTGATGAATTTTCGGTGGTGATAAGCCGAAACCAGCAGAGTTCGGTCAGGATCATGACTAACTGAGCAGTGTGCACAAACAAAAATATGTTCTCCAAACCGAACTTCAATAGAAGGTCATCTTCAACCAATCCGGTCAAAGGGTTATAGGGCTAAAAATAGCTTGTTTTGACATGAAAACCATCTCTAACCAAGAGTTAGGCCAAAGGGCTCATGGTCCCCATCTGGCCAAAAATGGGAGAACAGGCCAAAGGGTTGGCCAACAGCAGTCAACCCTATAGCCCAGCCCTCTAACGATAGAATGTCAAACTTGACATTTTGCCAACCCTTCAATGCCAAAATGTCAATGTCAAGCTTGACATTTTGCTAGCCCTCCAGTTCAGCTCATTTGAATGTCAATGGCTACATGGCGTCAGCATGACGCTAGCTAGCAATGACTAGCTGACGTCATGCTGCTGTTAGGTTACTGTTGAAAATTTTTTCTGGACGGATTTAAAAAAAAAAATTCTAATTTTTTTTTCTATAAATACCTAAGTCATTCCTACATCATTTCTCACATACTTTTTACCATTCCATACTACCTTATCTCATTTTATTTCAATTCTTCACATTCTATTCTCTAATCTCTTCCAATAATCTTTCCCTTAATTTTTTCAATAATTTTCAAATGACCACATCTGCAATGAAATGAAGGGTTTGGACCTGAAAAGAAAATGAAGCTCTTTGAAGGGCTTATAGATGAGTCTCAGAAGATAGTGTCAAGAGTAGTTTTCAAAGAAGTGAAGATGTTTGGAGGTGTGTGAATTCTACCCCAATATCTAGCCAATTTATTAACATTGGAAGTTGAAGATAAGACGTGCCACATAAATAAGAATCCTATCTAAAATTTGTACAACCAATTATATATCGACACGTGACACGAAATCCTATCCGAAAAATTATTAAGATTACATAAAGATAAGAAATCTGGAGAGTTACTCACTTTAGCAACACGTGACACTCAATATATTATCTGAAAAATTATTGAGATTACATAAAGATAAGAAATCTGGAGAGTTACTCACGTTAGCAATACGTGTCACTCGAAATCTTATTAAAAAATTATTGAGATTATATAAAGATAAGAAATCTGGAGATTTATTCATTGTGCGACAAGTGACATTCAAAATATATCTGAAAACCTTATTGTAATATGGTAGTTTAATTTAATTATCCATATTAATTCAATTAAAATAATAAATTATGTTTTCCCTATGGTCCTTTGGTTCTTTCGGTTGAAGATAATTTTTTGTCAAATGACTATGTTTAGCCAATAGTCATTTGGCTCTCTCGGTAAAAGATGTTATAAAATATAGACTAATATTGTTCATTAAAATAGAATTTATTGCAAAACCATATGGCGAAAGGAAACCTTTTGACCTCCTTCGATTAAAGATGGCCTACCCATTCGGTCCTGTCAACCGAACGCAGTTTTTACATTTGACAGCTGAGAAAACATACTGCGGAAAGCTGCGATATTATACCCAGCTGCCCTCGGCGGATCCCAACCGCATCTCAATCAGCCGGGCATTGAACTCGCCATCACTGACCTTCAGCATCTCCCGCAGCGGCAGTGAAAAGCCGTGCTCCACCAGCAACCGGTGCCTTGGCTTAATCTTCCCCTCCAAACTAAACGAAAAGTACTGCGGAAACCTCTTCAGTTCCGCCACGTCCCTCTTCATCTCCTCCAGAAAAAAGTCAACTTTGGGCTTGTAATTGTTGTTTATGCTGAAAGTCAACAGCCCCGGCGACCTTATCACCATGTTCACCACCTCCTCGTAGCTCAGCCCCAAGTTCTGTAAATACTCGATTTTGGGCAAAAGGGTAAATTCAACGCTCGAAACCAGCAGCACTGTCGTCTGGCACGTGATGGAGCTCGGACCCGAAAACCCCAATTCGGTCAGGAACTTCAATGCGGGTCGCAATTGGTTGTCCAAGTCGGAGACTAGAAGCCTCGGGCACCTGATTATCGACTTCCGGATATCCGGGAAAGGGATTCGGACCTCGGTGAGGAGGAAATCGAAGATTGGGTAGAGGGCGGAGTGCGGGTCCACGGTGAGGAGCTGCGGGTACATGTCGAGGATCCGGCCCTGGGCAGAGCGCTCGGTGCCCATGGAGGAGAGGCAGCCCTCGACGGACTTGAGGGAGGAGAGAGGCCAGGAGCGGAAATCTGGGTTTTGGTGGAGGGCTTTTTCGGAGTCGACGTTGAGGTGGGTTTCTAAGTAGAGGACCTTTTCGCGGAAGAGGAGGCCGGGGTCGGCGGAGGTGTTTGGGTGGTCGGAAAGTGAGGGGTAATTTGGAGAACTGAGGGTTGGCCTGAGGGAGTTGGAGACTGATTTGGGGATAGGGTAAGGGTTTTTGAAGGGTTTTAGAGATGGAAAGAGGGAAGCTTGGGGTAGGAAGGTTTGAGGTTGGAGATGGCGAATCATGGTGGCCGACGGGGGCTGTTTGTAGGAAAAGTGAAGGTGGTGGACAGCCCTTTATCCCATTAGCCGGCCCAGTCCGGTTCAATGTTTTCACTTCCTCTAAGAATATGCATATGATTAGTAGTGACAAATTGACAAATCATTTCTCAAAAGCCACATTAATATGATTATCACGCCAAAAATGTCCAAGAATTCTACATTTATTTGTTAACAACATAATATTTTAAATTAATTTGATTTACGAAAAAGAAATTCAAACTCGGTTGTAAAGTGCATTTTCTTGATTAATCGGCTTTGTTCATATACATTTTAGAGACCTCTATATTTTGTATTATATTCTACGAAACTTATTCATTATCCTGATTAATCATCATCTACCTTCTTTTTAACAATTTCATTATAGAAATTTATTATTTTATTTGTTCACGAATTTATCTTCAAACTCAGAAACTGCTCGCTTAAATTCTTCATGATTCTTTTTGTTTTGAATAATTCTTGCATCCTCGTGAAAGAAGTGAACATTTTCCACCCGTACATATAAACAACACGTCTGAAGGAATCGTCCATTAAATAAAACTGGTCAAATGTTCAAAAGTTGGCATTGTTCCAAAATATACAAATTAACATAAACTTGTGGATGTGGACTCTCCAAGGTGCTTTTTTTTGGGTCCCAAACAAATGATATACAAAGTTCAAAAAGCAAAAGCTATTTTTTTTTTTTTTTTTTATAAATGAAACGATAAATGATATATTCATAGCCAAAACCATTACAAGGCTAATCATGGCCAAGGACATCCTCAATGAGGGCGTCCATGATTAAACTCGGAAGGAGGGGGTGAGGAAGAGACAAAACGAGCAAGTCTATGAGCAACTCCGTTAGCTTGCTAGCGAACATGGGTAAAGGAAATTTCAATGATTGTAAAGAGCAAAATATTGATATCCTCAATTATCTGACCGAGAGAGGAATGACTAGTTGAGGAGTCCTTAACCACTTCCACAATCTGAAGTGAATCAGATTCAAAAATGATATGATGAAGTCTATGAGCAACTCCGTTAGCTTGTCGGCGAACATGGGTAAAGGAAACTTCAGTGATTGTAAAGAGCAAAACATTGATATCCTCAATTATCTGACCGAGAGAGGAAGGACTGGTTGAGGAGTCCTTAAGCACTTCCACAATCTAAAGTGAATCAGATTCAAAAATGATATGATGAAAACCCCTTGATATCGCCCACATGACTTCTGAACAGAATGCCAAAGCCTTGGCTTGCTGGGGAGAGAGAGTATCCATAAAATGACCAGCCATGGCTGTCACAAAAGAACCAGAATCATCCCGAATAATCAACCCAAACCCACCAAGCTTTGAATCCACGTTCCAGGCTCCATCAATATTAAGTTTGATGAAGCCGGGAGGAGGGAGGGACCATTTGGGGCATATATTTGGTGAGGTATTAGGGACGTACTATGCCAACCTAGCATGGGTGAAGTCCTGCCACCAAGTTAAGCAGCGCCCAACAATCACGTAAGGGTTCTCGCAAGTACCAGACCACAATTTTTTTCTACTAGCTCCCCAAAGACTCCATAAATCATAAGCACTATATCCAACTTGTTTGAGGGAGGAAACGTTACAATTGGATCCAGCCATTCCAAGAGGGTAGGAGGATGGAGAACACGAATCGGCATGCCAAGAGGGGAAGACAACCAGGCGCATTTAGCAAAGGGGCAAAATCACACAATATGGATGACCGATTCCTTGGGGCCATTACAAAGAACACAAGAGGAGTTCAAAGTTAAATGGTGATGAGCAAGGTTAGAGCGGGTTGGAACAAATTCCCTACAAAGGTGCCATCGACACACTTTTACCTTTGGAGGGACATTGGCATTCCAAATCTTTGCACAAGCTGTCGAAGAAGACGAAGATGCCCCACTGCTAAGAAGTTCTTATGCAGAATGCAATTGGGGTTGACTGAGTGAGATGCCAAATTCAAATTCCAAAGGCAAAGCCAAAACCCTACTAGCATGCCTTTGCTTTCCTCTGCCTCCTTGTCCGGGCAACGACAGCATGCAACAATTAACAATCCTCCAACTTCTATGCGGCTTTCTAGGCGCTTGAGTGAGATCTCCAAAGTCGAAAAACCTACTTCCATTGTAATCGTATCTCAAGTTAACACATAATATTGTATAATTTATTTAAATAACATTAACATCTAGTAAGTTTCTCTTCTCTAATAAAAGCGGAGAGAGGCATATTAACGAGTGTGTGGGAAATGAAACCTACCACCAAAAAAAGTATATCCAAACTCATCTCTGTGATAATATCTCAATCAATTACATACAACTTTTCATTATTAATTTAAAAAATCCCAGTAAATAAGTTTCTCTCCACAACCACACACCACACAATGCGGTGGCAGCACAAGAAGAGGAGGCCTGGAGGCATATTGGCTTCTTGATGGGGTAAAATTTAACTTTATTCAAGTCTTTCCTCTTTTATACTAATCATGCCTTAATCTTTATTGTAATCAGAGTTTCATGGGATTCCAGAAGTGTACAGCTCGGCAGAAACGTGCTGTGGCTGTGCAACCTGCTCCAAGGGGACCAGAAAAGCCCTCCTTCCTTTTTTACAATAAATATTCCACTTCAACTTTTTATTTCAGAAGACTAGTGCTATCAACATATTCGTTTTCACTTTTCATACATTCATCTTAATTTTTAACCATTGGATCAAATGAACTGAAGAAAATTAATATTCAAAATTTACAAAAGTGCATGTCAGATAAAAATGAGTGTGTGAATAACATTTTCCTTTCAGAACATGTGATTTTCCTTTCCACGTACTTAATGTTACTGTTCTTACTAAATGCCTGTTGAAGCTCATTTATATAATCTTACATGATTAGTTTAATAATACCATCACACATTAGCATTGTTTGATTAGCTTAATGGTATACATTAAGATGGATGCTTAGCCGCACATTTAATATTTCATTCACACCGAGAATACCGTATACCAAAAAACTGAAGAATTTACGCTGATTTGATATACCGTCGTAGTAACAGTTAAGATTACAGAAGCAGGGCCAGTTTGGTCATATCATACACCTATCAAATGGCACCACCAAGAGAGGGAAAAACCACGTGATGCCGTTACTGCAGTTACCAGCGGAATGTGATGCAGTTCACGAGAATCAACGAACAACAAAACCCAGAACACCAACAATTAAAGAACCCAAAATTTTCTTTTAATTTACAGATTTGGTGTCATATTTTCCACCGTTTCTTTCACCTTCCAATCCTTTTGCATTTCTACTTGTATCTGTCTCTCTCAGTGAAAAATCGGCCCCATTGATGTCGATGTCAGTTTCCACCTCCACAGAAAACCCGAAGTAAATGCCTCGACGCTGTCCTGTACGGCCTTTTCCAACCAACCACCCATTATATCCTACACACACATTCGTTCACTGACCAAGAACATCACTGTGGGAGCTGCTCTCTAATGGTGTTTTTGGTTCTTTCAACTCTCAAGGTTTGTCTCCTCTTCCTCCTACCCTATCTGCATTTTATTTCTCTCTCCTTTTTTTCCTTCTGGGTTGTGATTTTTTCCTCTGTTTTTTCCAGAAAATTTCTTAAAGGTGCTTCCTTTGAATGATTAACCCTTTGTTTTCACATGGGTTTTTAACTTTTTAACCAGCTTGTTCAAGCGTCCAACATTATCCAGGAAAAAAGGAGACTTGCTCAGTAAAACTTTCATGGAGGAATCACAGGATTTTGGGCACTGAGGAACTTTCATGAAACTGTGAGAGTATCAGAAAGCTTAGAAGTTTTAGTTGAGCTGTAAGAATTTTTACTGCAATGAGATATTTTTGCTTCTTGGTTACAGTAATTGTGGCATGGGTTTTGTTCCTTCCAAGAACCCATGAATTGCAAACTTCTCAAAGGCAAGTGTTGTTTCAACTGAGAAAGCATTTAGAGTACCCTCCCTCATTAGAAATTTGGGCAAATTACAGTGGAGACCTCTGCAACCTGTCTTCCACTGTTCATGTGAGCATTTCATGCCAGGGCAATTCAGTCACTGAGCTCAAAATTATGGGAGATTATAAGCTTGTTAATGTGAATGATTTCAATGGATTTGCAATTCCCAACAAGACATTGTCTGAGAATTTTAAGATTGATTCTTTTTTCACCAGTTTGTCAAGGTTTCCTAGCTTGAAAGTTCTTAGCTTAGTGTTTCTGGGGATTTGGGGACCGCTTCCTGAGAAGATTCATCGGTTATCTTCGCTTGAAGTCTTAGACTTGAGCTCGAATTTCATGTTTGGTTCTGTTCCGGCGAAAATATCTAGAATGGTGAAACTTCAAACTCTAACTCTGGAGGGCAATTATTTCAACGAAACTGTGCCTGATTGGTTGGACTCGTTGTCGAATCTCACAGTTTTGAGCTTAAAGAACAATCGGTTGAAGGGCGAGTTTCCTTCTGCGATATGCAGAATCAAGACACTCACTGTCATTGCTTTGTCTCACAATGAGCTTTCTGGAAAGTTACCTGATATGGCTACTTTAAGAGGCCTGCATGTCCTGGACTTGAGAGAAAATCATTTACATTCCGAGCTACCAAGGATGCCGAAAGGGTTGGTTACAGCTCTTCTTAGCAAGAACTCATTCTCTGGAGAGATTCCTGCACAATATGGTGTTTTGGGTCAGCTTCAGCACCTTGATCTCTCATTCAATTATCTTAGCGGAGCACCGCCCTCTGCTTTGTTCTCTTTGCCAAACATCAGTTTTCTGAATTTAGCATCCAATATGCTGAGTGGAGCATTTCCGGACAAGCTAAAGTGCGGTGGAAAACTTGGGTTTATTGATATTTCTAATAACAAGTTAATAGGTGATCTTCCGTCTTGCCTAGGAAGTACTTCAGATGAAAGAGTTGTTCAAGTGAACGGAAATTGCCTGTCAGTTGATTCTCAACACCAGCATCAGGTTTCATATTGCAGAGAGGTTCTTGCAAGGAACAAACACTCTAGAGGAAGAGAAACTGTCGTGCTAGTTGCTGTTGTCACCGGAGCTGTTCTTGTTTTACTACTTTTGGCATTTGGGGTTCTTTCCTTTTGTAGAAGATACAGTTCTAGAAGGACAGTTGGGCACTACATATTTGCAGAGGCCATGCCAGATCATTCACCAAATGGTTATTGCTCTGAACATGTCGCAAATGCAAGTAAGTTGTAATTAATCAGGTTATTTTGTTATTATTGTTGCCCCAAACGCAAGGCATGATATTTCATAATGCGTAATATCAACTTTATGCTCTGAAATCTGTGAATACAGACATGTTTGAGTAGCTACGAAAGCTTAACAAGGTAACATTTGTATTATACCCTTTGTAGGATTCGTATCTCAAGCAGCGAGGTTAGACACACACGGTGCCCCAGAGAGTCGTATATTTTCACTTGAACAGTTGAAGGAAGCAACAGACAACTTTGATTCATCTATGTTTTTGGGTGAAGGCTCTATGGGAAAGGTACACTTCTGATTTAAAAATGCTAGCTAGGAGTTTAATGTGCTCGGAATTATTTAGTGATCACTCAAGCTCTCCTGATTCTTGATTTTGACCTGCTATTTTCGTTCCTTTGCTTTCAGCTTTACAAAGGAAAGTTGGAAAATGGGACCTATGTTGCAATCCGCTCGCTCACTATGTTGAAGAAATATTCAATTCAAAACCTTAAAGTTCGACTGGATTTGCTCTCCAAGCTTCATCATCCTCACTTGGCTGGCCTCTTGGGTTATTGCATTGTCAGTGGTGGACACGAGGATTCCAGTGGCAACAGAATCTTCCTAATAAATGAATTTGTCTCTGGTGGGAACTACCGAACCCATCTGTCAGGTAAGTATTTGCATATGTGTGTGACAGCGTATTTTTAAAGTTTACCGTAGGTTTTCATATGGAATTCTCTCAAATTCTAACCGAGCTGTGCGCATACGTTTAGAAAACTATCCGGACAAGGTTCTCAAGTGGTCTGATAGATTGGCAGTTCTAATAGGAGTTGCGAAGGCTGTGCACTTTCTTCACACCGGGGCTATTCCAGGTTGCTTCAACAACCGACTGAAAACAAACAATGTGTTGCTTGATGAGCATGGGATTGCAAAGTTGAGTGACTATGGAATGTCCATCACCACAGATGAAAGTGAAAAACTAGAGGCATGTTTCTTCACTCATTTTACTTTTCGACTTTGCAATCTTAAGTACGGATAAAAGTGGTTATTCTGATGCCGTTCTGTTTGTTCTGCAGGCAAAGGAAGAAGGCCTGAAAACAAAACCTTGGTAAGAATGTAACCTATTGTCGATAAAATAGCTCTCCAGCAGATTACTGCTGTTTTAACAATTCAAAAGTTTTGAGTATAAATAGTTTTGTTGTTCTTTTTTGTAGGAACGAAACAGACATGGAGACTGATGTTTACAACTTCGGATTTATACTGCTCGAATCACTAGTTGGCCCTATCGTAAGCGGAAAAGGGGATACATTTCTGCTAAACGAAATGGTACGCCAAAGTAGAGTTTCGGTTTTGTGGAATAACATTTCGAAGTGTTTCATGCGGAACTGCATTTTTTATGTGCGTTGTGATGAACCACAAATGCAGGAATCGTTTGGCAGCCAAGATGGTCGAAGAATTGTGGATCCAATTGTGTTGACGACTTGCTCGCAAGAATCTCTGTCGACTGTGGTATCCTTAACAAAAAAATGCATATGTCCGGAAGTGTCAGCTCCTCGGCCGTCTTTCGAGGATGTTCTTTGGAACTTGCAGTATGCAGCTCAAGTGCAAGCCACTGCCGATACTGATCAGAAATCCGATTCGACTTCCTAACACTCCTCCTGGTCAGTTGTAAGCTTACAGCCTATGTGACAGTTTGACAGCTGAGAAGTGAGATCACATTAACATGTAGCGGTGTGACCAAATTAATCAGGGTGGGGAATTAAAGAAAAAAAAAACAACGGTGGCTCTCACGTTACAAGGACAGAGAGGAACAATTTCTCCACACTGCTCACGTGCCTTCCTCTCTTTCTTCCTTCAAAAGTAATCTGCAGAATTGTGTGAAGAGATAACGTGGGATTCTTAAATAATAAGAGAAATAAAAGAAGATAAAAATTCGAATTTAATTTTCATGCATACTTTTGTCTATGTTTGTCTAGTGAATGCTGCGGATTCTAAAGGCATTATTTATTTTTGTTAGTCGATTTTTTTCTGATTTTATTTAATTCAAAAGTTAAATATAAATAGAAGTGTGCATGAAAAATAAAATAAAAACGAGAGTTGCATATGACTCAAATCATAATCCAACCCGAAAACTAATCTTTATAAGGTATGAGAATCTAACCAAAGGTTGGTTGTGTTCCCCAACCTCAATTATAAATTTTGAATGCATTTTGTTAACAACCTAAGACCAAACCCCAATATCTTAACCTTGAAGTGGACAATGTCGTTTGGTGAAAGTGGACATTTTAACCTACTACTAACTTACCTCCTCCTCCACTAGAAGCTTATATATGCCTTGTAGCAGAGCATGCTTAGATTTTAAGCTCATAGATACTTGATTCCACGGCCAGGGAGGCAGTTTGGTGACAGATTGACAGGTGAAGGGTCCAATTCCAGCTCCAATTCTCTGACACTAACGTTATGATATTAATTCTTTGTCTTCTAAGTTTCCTTTCAACTTGTAACTATGAAAGCGATAGTACGCATCCAAATCAATCGTAAAATGCAAGCTATTAATGCGATAATGCTATCCACACATTCTTGTTAATTTTTTACTATTAATTTTCTTTCATAGTTTCATCTATTTGATTCGGCTGCTAAAATAAAATACATATGTTTACAGCAAAAAAAAAAAAAAAAAAAAAATTGACATTGCCAAATAAGCGGTAAGCTTGCGAATTTGCATGACTTTTGTTTTTTATTTTTATTTTTTTTTTAAAACAATGCCCTCTAACGGAAGAAGATCCTCTCCGAATACACTTCGTGAGGATTTTATGGATCCCTATATTCTAACGGTTTATCGTATATCATGCGGTCAGTTTTCATCAAATGCTATTTATGTTTAATTTTAAATAAAAAAATCAAATAATTTTTTATCACATGATACAAAATATTTAGTTAAGATATGAGAATTTCTAAGATCTCTAGGATTCAAATCCCACCCTAACAACAGCATTGTGTTTGACCCAAAAAATAAAAAATAATAATAATCAACAGCATTGTGTCGGCGATTATTATCCAACCATGCAACAAAAGCGAGCGCATCACCACGCCGAAAAGCTCTCGCGTGCATTTCACACTCGAATTCAACCGAGTCAGTCCGCCGAGTCCAACCATCATTCATTGCGACGGTTACACACGCGCTCCGAGTTTCAACGACGAGTTGTAAACTGCAATTTATTAATTGAGAGGAGCATTTCAGCCGCGGCGTCGTAATCACACCAACGTCAAAACGACAACGACCACCAAACACCGAACCAAATTCCCGCCGGGACGACGTCGTTTCAGCACCCGTTTCGGACAGATAAATTTCCTCGCGCTTATACAACTAGTGATTATATTTTATTTTTCTGGAAATTCCCGAGTCGCTACTGTCAGCTTCACTTTTTTCAACACTCTCTCTCACTATTTTAAATTTCTAATTAATTACACACCGCCTCTCTCTCACCGTCCGATAAAACGAATTCGCTCCTCTCGTCTCGCTCCCTCGCATTTCTCCGATTTTTGGCCATTTTACAGGTAAATTATGTATATTTTTCTTATTTATTCAGTTAATTTTTTCACTAATCTTTTCTTTTTCTTCTTGTAATCTGCAGTTTTTGTTGCTTTTTGTTTAATTTGATTGCATGCATTGTGATAAATCTGTTTGCTTTGAGCTAGCTTGAGTTTGAAATATGTGGATCGGATGCTTTTGGAGCAACTTTTAGGAAATATTTTAGTAGTTGATAACTCAGCATTGCTATTTTTGTGAATTATATTTGAAGAAATATTATTGCTTTCCTGTGTTGATGAGCTCAGGTTGTGATTTTTGAGCTTTTTTTAAGCTAGTTTCAGTCCCTTTTTTCTTTAAAATTTACTAATTTTTATCTTTTGAGTGTCGGTGGCGGCGTTTGATGGGTGGACTGCCAAGCCACCGACTGGTCCTTGTTAAAGAAAATAAGAAAACTAACGAAAACTGTTTAAAAACTTTAGTTTTAATTAAAAAAAATAAATAAAGGAGTAAGTGAATAGTACCAGCAAAGATAAAAATATGGTTTTTCGTTAAAATTAAACAAAGTGTTTCGTTAAAACTCTCAAGAAAATATCAAGCATTTCCTTTTCTTGTGATGAATGCGATATTTTCGAATCCTGAATACCTTTTACTGCTGATTGACATGATTTTCTGGTTTTGTTTGTGTCTCAAGTGTTTTGGAGTGTAAAGCTTTGTGGATGTGAATGCTTGAACGCATTGGAGAAGAAGTCTGCTGTGTGTTTCTGCAACCATGGGTCTAGGAGTGAAGGCCAAGAACCACCGCGGCAGCACGGTTCGAATCGATTATCTCATCCATATTCAGGACATTAAACCTTGGCCGCCATCACAGTCGCTCAGATCACTCCGTTCTGTGTTGATTCAGTGGGAAAATGGCGACCGCAATTCGGGGGCCACCAGCCCTGTTGTCCCCTCAATTGGGTCCATTGTTGGTGAGGGAAAAATTGAATTCAATCAGTCTTTCAGGTTACCGGTGACTCTGCTAAGAGATATGTCGGTTAAAGGTGGTGGTGGTGATACATTTCAAAAGAATTTGTTAGAGTTGCATTTGTATGAGCCTCGGAGGGACAACCCTAAAGGCCAGTTGTTGGCCACTGCCATTGTAGATTTAGCTGATCATGGTATCGTCAAAGAGACCGTAAGTGTTTCCGCTCCAATGAACAGTATGAGAAGCTTTAGGAACACTGATCAACCAGTTTTGTATATCAAGATTCAGCCTGTTGTGAAGGGCCGCACTAGCTCCACATCTAGGGGTAGCTTGTCAAGAGGGGTATCACTGGACAATGCTGGTAGTGAATCTGTTTCGGCCTTGATGAATGAGGAATATGCTGAGGAAGCGGAAGTTGCCTCTTTCACTGATGATGATGTTTCCTCGCACTCATCTCAAACAATTTCTTCCGCTTTAGAAACAAATCACACTATGCCTCCTCGAAAACAAGAGGTAATGAGTCCAACTTAGTTTTCATTTTTACTGTTTTGGATGGAAACTTGTCACTTTGATTGCTAAAATGATTATATAGTAATACGTCATATAACATTTTGGCATTTGGATTGCAGACGGGACAAGAGACGGGGCCTCATAGCACTGAAGGTGATAATGAGAAACGGACCTTACCCTCAAAATTAGAGCTTGAAAAATCAAATTTAATGGCTCAGAATGCACTACATGAATATATGAAGGGAAGTTCATCATGCTCATCATCAATCGACCTATCTTCTGACCCTGGAAGCCCAGTAATTGATAATGCTTCAGTAGCCAACTCTCCCAACTCAAATTCAAGGATCCTAAACGCTGTTGGTGCGGAGACTGTGCCTTCTCCATCAGCATCTTTTAATGGAAAGGCTGAAGATTCCAACTCCAGCATGAGAAGCAATGGCCATAAACACTTAGCTCACGAGGTTAATGATAAGGCTGTTCTTGGCAGGGGTTGCCTGGAGGCTGCAGTTAGCGATGACAGCTATGACAGTTCTACCGAGGACAATGAAGGAAAACAACAAGAAGAAAACAGACATGAAAGACAAAGTTTTGATGAGGAAAAGCATTCTAGGGAAGGTGAATCATCCATTGCGCATGAGGCTAATGGAAAGCAAGTTCCTATCGGAATGAAGGAAAATACGAAGCATGTTAAATCTGTTAGGTCACCGATTGACTCGGCTAAGAATGCATTAACTGGTGTTCAGGGTGATGCACAGAACAGTGCAGGTATTGTAAGAAAAGATGCTAGAGTGTATCCTAGGGATACAAGGAGTGTGATCTTAGAAAGCAAAATCCATCAGATGGAACACAAAATTAATTTGCTTGAGGGAGAATTGAGAGAAGCTGCGGCTGTTGAGGCTGCTCTTTATTCAGTAGTTTCTGAGCATGGAAGTTCCATGAGTAAGGTCCATGCTCCAGCCCGGCGCCTTTCTAGACTGTATCTTCATGCTTGCAAAGAAAGTCCCCATTCTAGGAAGGCCAGTGCAGCTAAAAGTATTGTCTCAGGACTAGTTTTGGTTGCAAAAGCATGTGGGAATGATGTCCCAAGGTACATTGCTTATTTTCTGTGTTTTCTTTGTCTTATTGACAATCATGTTGCCTTTGAGATTGATCCTTTTTGAAACAAAAGTTTCTCGAGCTTTTTAGATTTCTACTGTTAAGTGTGAATTTTTAACAAATTGGTGGAACTCTTGTGGTGGATAATAATTATATTGTTTAATTGATGTGAAAATCAGGGTACTTACTACATGAGGATCCAAAGAAGAACTGCATATATGAATTGCATGAATGAAGTTTTCGTGTTCGTTTTATGGACTCATTCATTTTCCTTTTCTCCGATTACAGGCTAACATACTGGCTGTCAAATTCTATCGTGTTGAGAACAATAATAAGCCAGGTTACCGGTGAATCAGAATCACCTATGTCGGCAGGGCATTCTATTGACAGGAATGGTGCTGGAAAAATAAAGAATAATGTATCTTCTCCAATTAAATGGAAGGCTCCATCTTCTGGGAAGAAAGAAGGATGGAGGCTCTTGAATGGAAGTTTTGGTGACTGCGAGAACCCACAAACATTTATGTCTACCCTGGAGAAGATTGAATCGTGGATCTTTTCCCGGATAGTTGAATCTATCTGGTGGCAGGTCATTGAGTAACTCTTTTCCTCTGTTTTTCTGCATTGAATTTTCTTCAAATCTAACTATCTTATCGAATGAATTTCATGAGGTCTTGCATCTGAATCTTTCAATTTTATATTTTCAGACTTTGACTCCACATATGCAGTCTGTTGTTGAAATTAGTGAAGGTGCTGATTCTGGGTCGAGTAAAAACGATAAAAGGACATCTAGTTCAATTGATCAAGAGCAAAGTAGCTTTTCATTGGAGCTTTGGAAGAAGGCTTTCAGGGATGCTTGTGAAAGACTCTGTCCAGTACGAGCTGAGGGACATGAGTGTGGCTGCTTGCCTTCGTTGGCTAGATTGGTATATATCACAGATATTTCCATCATTACGTATTGACATTAATAAGTATTTTTCTTCGAAGTTATATGAATCTTGTGAATAGCAATGTCACAGGATGTTTTTGTTTCATATGTTATTGATTGATGAAAATTTCTCTTTTAAATTTGGCATTACAATTGCATCACATCTGTGTCACTGTCATGTGTCTAGGTAATGGAGCAATCTGTGGCTAGACTAGATGTGGCAATGTTCAATGCTATTCTTCGTGGATCGTCTGATGAGATCCCAACTGATCCTGTGTCCGATCCCATCAGTGATTTGAAGGTTCTTCCAATTCCAGCTGGGAAATCAAGTTTTGGGGCTGGTGCACAACTGAAGAGTGCGGTAAGCCATTCAAATCCCTTATGCACCATAGTTGCCTGGCTTATTCGTGAATCTCTTGTGCACTAAATCGTTGATTCAAATGAGTAACTCTTGCAAATCAGATAGTTATTTGCCTTGGACTGAAAGCCATATGGGACAAAACACTTCCGAGTCCCATCAAATTCGCATCCTGTACTTCATAATCCCTGAGTCTCATTATTCTTAGTGTACCCTTTTCAAAAAAAAAAATTATTATTAGTGTAGCCCGTCAAATTTGCATCTCTATTATGTTATATGCAAGGAATTCTAACTTTTTTTTTTTCTCCATTTATGGTCATGGTTATCAGATTGGGAACTGGTCAAGATGGCTAACTGACCTATTTGGTATAGACGATGATGGCTCACTTGAAGATGTGAATGACGATGATGACAATGACGAGAGACAAGATACATCATTCAAGTCATTCCATCTCCTTAATGCGTTGAGTGATCTCATGATGCTCCCGAAGGACTTGCTCTTAAGTAAATCCATCAGAAAAGAGGTTCAGTACAGTTCTCAGACCCTTCTATTAGACTCTCTGAGCATTGTCCAGTTCTTATTCACGGTGCCTGGTCTTCTTTTTTTTTTTTTTTTTGAAGGTATGCCCTGCATTTTCTGCACCACTGATCAAGAGGATTCTCGACACTTTTGCCCCGGACGAATTTTGCACTGACCCAATTCCGGGCGTAGTGCTTCAAGCCTTGGAATCTGAGGTAATCAGCCATTTCAAAATGATTTCCTTAGAAGAGCTGCATGTTTTGTGGTGAAATTGAAATAGTTACAATCATAATAAGGCTGCAGTCTATGTTAAATCGAAACCAATTTCGGTCGCTTTTGTCATAAAATAGGACACTCTTGAGGCTGGGGAGGAGGCTGTCACAAACGTCCCGTGCACCGGAGCTGGTACAGTCTATTTGCCACCCTCAACAGCTTCCGTTGCGAGGATTATTGGAGAGGTTGGAAGCCAATCACAGCTAAGAAGAAGTGGGTCTTCAGTGCTCAGAAAATCATACACCAGTGATGATGAGCTTGATGAACTAAATTCACCCTTGGCCTCAATCTTCATCGATTCTTCCCAGTCTTCGCCAGTTGTAACAAAGCCCGGCTGGATATCGAAGAGAAATGGCAATCAAACTTCTGTCAGGTACGAACTCCTTCGGGAGGTTTGGATGAACAGCGAGTAGCTGTAATATATAGAAATACATGTTGAATAATAACACAACAAAACCAGGTGCGAGTAGAGAAATGCTTTCATTTATACGATGTCACGGTCTTCACAGGCGAGTTTTTCATCTCTCATTCACTACATTACAAACTCTCTTAGCTCTCATGCTGCACGCCACGCGACAAAAATAACACTTAGACGACCAAAATTTCAAAACTGAAGTCGGAACATTCAACACTCATGAACTCCAACCAAACTCCGTAATTCTCACATCTTATACATATACGTATACCCCCGGAATGCATACCAAGAAAAACAGACGCAGATGAAGCGTAATCACGCAGTGAGCTTCTGGGAAGAATTGACAGCATTTATATGCTGAAGATGTAAAGCAGCCAACAGCCCCTGCCAAGTTTCTCCGGGTGCGGTTTTGACCTGACAATTGATGAGTTTGTGCTGTTTTCTGTAGTAATCTTCCAGCGACTTGGTCTGCGATAAGAGCAACGGATTACAACCCATTTTTCGATGATTACCTACGTCTGTCGAAATCACCAAACAGATATAACCAGAGGCCAATGGCCATACCTGCTCCGCATCAGCAGGGGAAGATTTCAGAAGTTCTTCCTTAGTCTGCAGATTTAGATTTCGAACGGAGCTGCCCATGCTAAGATATTCTCTGCAAATATCACTTCGTCCGGAACAAGGGAAAGCTTCCCTTCATTCACTGCATTTGCAATCTAAAATTACCAAAAAAAGATAAAGCATTCAATTTTCTTCCCAAAAAAGGGGAAAATTTAATATTTTTACTCCAGAAAAATCCTAATTCTTGCAAAAGAAACTCAATTGAAATTAAAAACCAAGAAATTAACCTGCTTGTAGAGAGAAGAGCGTGAGTTGAGCTCCTGGCGGACGAGGGATCCATAGAAATGTCGGAACTTCCAGAAGCGTCGAGAGCCTCTCGGCGTACTAGTGCTTCTTCGCGCCCGTCTCCAATCAGCACCCACCGCACACCTCTTCCCGGGACGCACCCTTCCGAGTCAAGCATCGGATTCCGACTCGTCTCCTCCGTTCCTCCTCTTCATCCTGACCGTCGTAGTAATAGTGGTCCTCGTACTGCAGCTGAGCCGCCGCCGATCCGTAGGCTCGGCGCTCCAGATTCCCGAGACCACGGCGCGTCATCTGGGACGCAACTACTTCGAGGAGGCTGAGTACGGCCATGGTGGCTAACTCACTTTCACTTGGGTTTTAGAGAGTGGGAGAGGAGAGAGGAAGTGTGGGGTTTTGTTTATGTCAAAATAACAAAATTAATGGATGCTGCCAGTAACTCTCTTTACTTTTTGAGTACAGTGTAGGCGCCGATCACGTGTATCAGGTGCACAAGTTATCGTGCAACAATCTACATGTCAGAATCTAACGAGATGATTGCGCAGGCAAGGTGATCTCATCCTAACTGGATCTTCTTTGTGAGGATTTTAAAAATTCTTTAATCGTTTTCATTTATCGTACATCGTATGATCAGTTTTCATCAAGTATTGTTTGGGTTCAATTTTAAATAAAAAAATTTAAAAAGATTTCTGACTGCTACGATGGACACGATTAAAGGATCCTTGGGATCTTCACAAAGAAGATCCGGTGATGATCCTATCTCGTTGGTAAGGCTCGTAGGAAATGCATACTAGATCGGGGGAAACACGTGTCAAAATTTGGAAAGAAGGACTACACAGACAAAGATTTTTCAGTAAGATCGAACCACAGGTGGTACACAACATGTCACTATACTAATTGTGGTTAATGTGTGTTAAAAAGCTTATAACTTAAAAAATAAAAATTTCCACCACTTATATAAAAACAAGTGGTGTACCACCCATATTACGGTCACAATAAAAAATTTATCCTCCCCAGATGGTGGAGGGTTGTTGTTTGGGTGCCATGAGGCTGATCGGCTTTGGTTAATGCTTCCCATTGGACCCAACAGATACTCTTCGGATCCTCTTTGTGAGAATCATGAGGATCCGTAAATCGTGTTCGTTTATCGTACATCATGCCGTCAATTTTTGTCAGGTAGTGTTTATGTTTAATTTGAAATAAAAAATTTAAATTTTTTTACCCCACGATGTACGATTATTGGACACGATTCACGGATCCCCAGTGACACTCCCCTATCCTGATGTCCGAGGGACGTCAAGATGGCCACGTGCTGGCCGACACCCGAAGGTGACGCAAGTCATTTAATGAATGCATATGCCAAGAATATGTGAAACATACATATAAATTTCATGCGAACTACGCAATGTAATATTCCAAGATAAACCTTATAAAATAATATAATAATATTCATCTGCCAATAGTGATAATGATAGTGATAATGCATGACATGTTCAAAGCATACATCTAATTCAGAATACAAGTGGAAGATGAAACAGAAAGTCCTATTACAAGAATGTCTAGGCAGAAAGAATGACACGATATCACTGGTAGGGGAATGCCTCGTAGCTCGGATCGTATGCCTCGTTCCTATGTCTTGAGGGGGCAGTTATTGCGGCTTTTCCAGCTTCGCTAGTTTGTGTGGCTTTTCGATGACGAAGTATCTGTAAGTGGACCCCTTCTAAAATGCATGTTTTAATTGTAGAAATGAATACATGAAAAGTATGATTTAATGATTACGTTTTTGTGAAATGTTTTATAAGTAAATTGGATTTGCACTTATTGATTATCATGTTATACTGAGAATATTTTGGAATACCATATTTTATCGAACTGATGTTCTTTGTAGTATATATGATGAATGACTATATACTCCTTATGAACATGTTTTTGCACACATCCTTTTAGTATATATGATGAATGACTATATGCTATGATGATGTTTTGAGATATATGTACCTATGTTTGGAAAGACTATGTTCAATGATTTTGTGTCTATCTAGTGGTCACTGTTCTGTCAACGGGCGAGGGAGATATATGGCTGGCAGGAGGTATATGTTGATGGCTTCGGGCCGAGAAATATTGATACTAATACCACTAGTTAGCACATGTTATACGAGATATGTTTCATGAAAGGTTTTATGGAATGCTAGGGTTTTCGGAAAACCTGTTACTTATTATGCTATGAGTTTTCATAAAACTTTTGGGGTTAGTATGTTGATAACTATTTCAGTATTATTATATATATCAACTAGGTCCACTCATGTTTGTTTTGCGCACCCCTCAAGACTTAGAATCGAGGCATACAATCCCGGCATCAAGACACTCCAACATCGGCATCTTCGAGTCTTCTCGATGTAAGACCCACCTTTTTATTCATTCAATTTTATATTATTCCTTTTTAGTGTCTCATATTAGTTGTATGTTATGAACACGTTCCTCATTGGCATATTAATTGTATTTAAATTTATAAGTCTTATTTATTTCTTGTTCTCATGCATTCTAATATGGCTTCGTCACATTCGGATGTCGGCCAGCACGTGCCTACCCTGGTGTTTGGGAGAATATCAGGATCAGGCGTGTCACAAGGCCCATGGGTTTGGGTCACAAGGGTCACAGATTGGGCTGGGTTCAAAGGACTTGGGTTGGGTTGACCCATTTTCAGGCCAATGAATTAACCGGTTTTTGGGCACCACTTCAAACACTCATCACTTCTTCATTACTCAACCAAATCAAGTGATCTAAAAATGAAAGTTATAGTACTTGACAAGATGAAGAGATTGATACCTTGCACACCGACTAACACGATGTGGTTTGGCCAAAAAATGCCTTGAAAGTGGCGGTGCTCGTAACAAATTTTGGAAAAGCTACTCCGAGCTATTTTCTGCGATTTTCACATATGTACAACTTAAAACAAGCTTTGATCGAATCGTAAAACGTATCCCAAGGGTTTTTAGAAGTTTACCAACGTCGAAAAATCACGAAACACGTCGTAGAAAACGATGAATAGTGTCGGCCGAAAGGGAGATAAGGGTTTGGGGGGGTTCATTCTTTGTTTTTGAAAACACGGGGGTGGTGGTGGTGTTTAAGTTGTTGTTGTGTTGTTTGTTGGTGAGGAAGACCCTTGGAGATGGTTGTTTGAGAGACACCCAAGAGTGTAGAGAGAGAGAGGAAAAAAGAGCGTTGTGAGAGAGAGAGAGTTTGCTTTTGTCAAAAAGGAGAGGGTCACGGGTGCAAGGGGGAACAAGGAAGAGACATGTGGGCCCTAGTGGCTCACAATTTAAGAGTCAACAAGTCTCCAATTCAAAATAAAAGTCCCAAAGTAACAGTTTACGTAAAAACCCTTTTTGTTCCGTGAAAAAGCATGACAACTGTTACATCCAGAATCCTCATAAAGAAGATCCAGATTCCCATTGGAGATTTTTTTTTTTTTTTTTTTTTTTTTTTTTTTTTTTTTTGGGGGTCAGATTGAAGAGCGAGAATTGTTCTTTACTTCTACAAAAGGGAAACAAACTCCACCCTTTTAGGGTAGTTGAATTTTTGCTTCAAAATTAAATTACATTCTTAAAGAGTGAGAATTGTTCTTGGCTTCTGCAACGAAAAAATTATGTTCTTTGTTAAAGACATAATTTTTTTGACGAAATGTGAAAGATATAATTTATTTCAAAACTCCACCCTTCTTCTGTAGGATGCAATAAAAGATTGAAGCAGACTCCCCCCTTTTAGTGTGGTTGAATCTTTCTCTTTAAAATTAAATTACATTCTCAAAGAGTGAGTATTTCTTTGCTATTGCGACAAAAAAATTATGTTCTTTCTTAAAGACATAATTTTTTGGGTGAAATATGAAAGATATAATTGATTTCAAAACTCCACCATCTTTTTGTACGATGCAAGAAAAGATTGAAACAAACTCCACCCTTTTAGTGCGATTGAAATTTTTTGCTTTAAAATTAAATTACGTTCTTAAAGAGTGAGTATTGTTCGTTGCTACTACAACAAAAAAAATATGTTCTTTGTTAAAGATATAATTTTTTGGGCGAAATGTGAAACATGTATTTGATTCCAAAACTCCACCCTTTTAGTGTAGTTGAATTTTTGCTTTAGAATTAAAGAATATTCTTGAAGAGTGGGAATTGTTATTTGCTTCTGCAACAAAAAATTATGTTCTTTGTTAAAGACATAATTTTTTGTGCGAAATGTGAAAGATAGAATTGATTTCAAAACTCCACATTTCTTTTGTACGATGCCAAAAAAGATTGAAACAAACTCCACTCTTTGAGTGTGGTTGAATTTTTTGCTTTAAAATTAAATTACGTTCTTAATGAGTGAGAGTTGTTCTTTGCTCTTGCAACAAAAAAATTTTGTTATTTGCTCCTGCAACGAAAAATTTATGTTCTTTGTTAAAGACATATTTTTATGGGCAAAAGGTGAAAGATCTAATTGATTTTAAAACTCCACCCTTCTTTTGTACGATGCCAGAAAAGATTGAAACAAACTCCACCCTTTAGTGTGGTTGAATTTTTGAAATTACATTCTTGAAGAGGGAGAATTGTACTTTGCTTCTGCAATGAAAAAATAGTTAAAGACATAATTTTTTGCACGAAATAGGAATGATATATTTGATTTCAAAACACTCATCCTTCTTCTGTACCTTGTGCGAAAAGATTGAAACAACTCCACCTTTTAGTGTGGTTCAAAATTTTCGTTAAAATTAAATTACATTCTTAAAGAGTGAATATTGTTATTTGCTTTTGCAAAGAACAAATTATTTTCTCTGTTAAAGACATAATTTTTTTGCATGAAATGTGAAAGATATTGATTTCAAAACTCCACCTTTCTTTTGTTTGATGTTAGAAAAGATCGAACAAAACTCCAATTTTTTAGTGTTGTTGAATTTTTTGTTTTAAAATTAAATTACATTCTTAAAGAGTGAGTATTGTTCTTTGCTACTGCAATGAAAAAAAATTATGTTATTTGTTAAAGACAATGTTTTGGGCAAAATGTGAAAGATATAATTGATTTCAAAACTCCATTAATCTTTGTACGATGCCAGAAAACAATAAAACAAACTCTGGCCTTTTTAGTGGGGTTGAATTTTTTGCTTTAAAATTAAATTACATTCTTAAACAGTGAGAATTGTTCTTTGCTCTTGCAACGAAAAAAAAATGTTCTTTGTTAAAGACGTAATTTTTTGGGCAAAATGTGAAAGATATAACTGATTTCAAAACTCCACCCTTCTTTTGTACAGATGCCAAAAAGATTAAAACAAACTCCACCCTTAGTGTGTTTGAATTTTTGTTTTAAAAATTTAATTACATTCTTAAAGAAGGGGAATTGTTGTTTGCATTGAGGAGTTATACCAGGACCTATTTTGGCTAAAAAGTCTTTCTAGTTTTGTGTTTGTATTAGAAGGGGGTGCAATAACATGGACAAATGTTAAGCAATCAACAATCACTTTACTCGACTATGTATGTATGCTTAATTCATAGGATGTTAGGGATGTCTTGAGATGCTGAAGATATGTATTAGGGTTATTTTTCA
This sequence comes from Pyrus communis, assembly GCF_041283825.1. Taxonomy (NCBI): domain Eukaryota; kingdom Viridiplantae; phylum Streptophyta; class Magnoliopsida; order Rosales; family Rosaceae; genus Pyrus; species Pyrus communis. Next base: position 764,328 of record NC_142573.1, on the reverse strand, counting down.
TGGGCAAGAAATCTAATATTCTCACGCAGTCTCACCTATAAATGTAAGGCTTAGGTCTTCACTCTCATAAACAATATTCTAGCAAAAAAAACCTACCCCATATAGGAGTACATATTAAGGACTTCTCAAGGTTAGTACTTTTAGTGTGCATATTATAGAAGACTTACACTTTGATCTGCTGAAGCTTTATCTAATTAACGTCAACCTGCATGATTGCATTTGTTCGACTTTCAGGTACATGTTTCCCGTCCAATTTTATTCCATCATTCTGCACCCATGTCAAACTGTGATATCAGGAATATAAGGCTGCCTAATTCTAAGCGAATGCGCTAGTATTATCCTTTTTAAAAATACTTCAGAATTTGTTTCGTTGCAATTTGGTTCAGAATTTTTAAAGATATCTAGTCATGGAAAGTAAGAGACAAATTAACGAAGTTGATGATAGTCTTTCAGTTCTTATAGATGATGGTATTGTAGATGAATTGAGAAACAGCATCGAACGAAGACTTCTCAGTGAAACACCAATGCCAGCAACCCGCTGCATCTTCAAGGTTCCCGATAAGATTCGGCTCAAAAAACCACAAGCATACGAACCTGACATCGTCTCAATCGGACCCTATCACAGTGGCCCCAATGGCAATTCTGGCAATAAATTCCGACTCATGGAAAATGTGAAGCACTGGTACTTGCACTGCCTTCTCTCACGCGTTAACATAACTTTGGCAGGCTTGATCATAGGTGTCATGGATTTAGACAAGCGCGCTCGCGACTATTACGCAGAGCCATTGGATCATCTCAAGAAGAAAGACTTCCTCGACATGATGGTACTCGACGGATGCTTCCTAATCGAACTATTTCGAAAAGGAACCCATCACTACGACATTAACGACCCCGTTTACAGTGTGTCCTGCACTATGGATTATCTTTACCATGACCTTATCCTGCTAGAAAATCAGCTGCCATGGTTTGTTCTCGAGCGGTTATACAATTTAACTGCCGTGGAGAATACTACTCGCCAAGGAAATGCCCCCTCCCTCTTACCTTCTTCACAAAAATCATCCCGAACAAGCAAGTTCTAAGGCCGAAACGCCCTCACAAAATCCTGCACATACTCGATCTCATAAGAGCCGTGATCGTTGCCCCGTTTGAAGCCCCGCCCAAAGAGGAGAGGAAGGATAGAGAACTGCCGCAGACGATTCCAAACGTGACAACTCTGTCCAAAGCCGGCATTCAATTCCAAAAGGGCTCCAGTGGCTGCATACTGGACATAAATTTCAAAAACGGGGTGTTCACTATTCCACCACTACCATTCGACGAGATTACAGAGCCGCTCTTCAGGAATCTCATCGCCTTTAATTAAAAAAGAGCTAGGTAGTTCCTGGGATTGATAGGAAGAATATAGCTAAATATTTCATATATATTAAGAGCTAACAACTAACCCATATATATGAGTAGTCAAGAACCGGTTACAATCAACCATCCCTATACAAAACTCTTGGGACAATACAAAGATAAAAAAACTGAGAAGACATATAATATTAACAAGTCCATAACCATCTCCATGCTGCCCGTGCTGCATGTGCTTGAGGACATATAATACTAACAAGTCCATAACCATCTCCATGCTGCCCGTGCTTGTCTTGTCGAAGACCACACATGATGTGGAGATAGAAAACTGACAGTCCATACTTCTTGGTTCCAGCAACAATATTATACATTAATTACAATGTATTCTTAATACCTTTGAGCAATGCCACCACAAACGCCGCCACAAAATAACATCTTACGCCGTCCTGATGGAGAGTTGCATCGATTCGAGCAAGGACATCGACCTTCTTTGCGACAGGCAAATACTGGGGAACTGGCTGAGCGCGCAAGACGCTGCACAGTTCTTCAACTTGCTGTACAATGACACGACGGTCGACGGATTCTACTACCAGGGACTCTGCGCTAAAGTGAATGAGTATTACAACTCTAAATGGAACAAGTGGATGGGAATGCTGTGGCGCGACTATCTTGATACGCCGTGGACGATTATTTCTTTGATTGCGGCGTTTATTCTGCTGGTTCTTACAACGTTGCAGACAGTATACACAATGCATCAGTATTATCATCCTCCTAACTAGTTATGTTAACTTGGATGTGAGTTAAACAGAAATGTTCGGTGTGTTATTGTCTTGATTTTCTTTCGTTGCCAACGCTTAAGGCTTGGACATGTAATGGGTTTTTGTCTGAGTGTTAGAAACTTGTGAGAGCCACAAGTTTCGTCATTTGAAGTTTTTTTGGACAACCTTGTGACGGCTTGATCAAGTATCTTGTCCGACCACCAAATAATATGTTGTCATGTTGTTATATCTTGTATTGCTTATTGGAGATTTTGTTTGTTATGGTTGTTATCTGATTAAGGTTATACTTTACGCCCTCCTTGACAGATTGTATTGTCCTCCTCTTTTAATAAAACTACCTCATTGTCACTTTCTATGATGATAATGTTGGAGTGAGATGAACTTTGTGATCCAGAAGTATGTAATCGAAGTAGGGGAAGCTATATGACCTTCCTAATCGGACCTTCTCGTTTTGGCTCTCTTTATCTTCCTTCAATAACATGTGAGTGGTTAATAACATATCAATAATACGTTTGTTAGTATTAAATAATTAATAATGCATTGATATCAATATGTTCGTAGATATTGAATAGTCAGACTGACCACGAGCTTAGATACTTGTATGAAATATTTAGAGCACTACTGGATATAGAGAACAATTTTAGTAATCTGAACAGATCACCACCAAACCAAAGATCTTGAACATAAATTCAAGGAAGAAGCTGCTTGCTCCTTTCGTTTATTTTTTCTGGTGGTTGAGACGGTTTTGCCGGTTGGCGCCAGACAGTTGGCCCATCCAAAAAAAACTGTTGCTTCAAGAAAGCTTTAAATTAAAGGAAAACTACTGAAAATGACTTGAAAACTTTGTGTTTTAGCGATAATGACAAAATAAATGGTAAAATGAATAGTACGAAGATTAACTTTTTAGTGTAAAAATGTGATTTTTTGTAAAATGAACAGTATAAAAAACATTTTGTTAAAATTTCCTTAAATTAAAGTATGTCGGTCACTAAATTCCAATTTGTGTAGAAAAAGCCAACGACTCTCCTGTCTCCTCTGTTTTCGGAGTTTTGTTTTAATTTGGCCGGTATTCTGAGATTCCTTTTATAAAGAGAAAATTGTTAGAATAATAGGATTAATTTTAGTTAAATGAGGAAACTCTTGTCCTTAATTTATTACGTGATAAATATTTTATTAGATGAGAAATGATAGAAATAATAATGAGGATATTTGAGATAACATAGAAGTGATCGCAATTAAAAATAAGACGAGAGAAAATCGGTTAAGATGTTTTAGACACGTGACCGATCTACATATGCTCTAATTAGAAAATGCAACTAGGAGATGAAGACTTAAGATAAAAAGAGTAGAGGAAGACCTATGATGTAACAACCCGTCCCGGAATTTACGGAAGAAAATGGGTATTTTTGTATTTTCACTAAGTTTGGAGGATTTTTTTTTTTAAATTGTTTTTGAGCCTTAATTGGTGAGCCCAAGGGGCCCACCCCCTGTTTTGTTCCCCCCGGTTCCCTTTCCCTTTTCTTTTATTTTTTCTGAAAAGTCTCTCTCTTCTCCCTCACTCTCTCTTCTCTACCGTACTCTCTCCCTCTGTTACTCCTCGTCTTAGTGCTCTTTTCTCCGACAAGAACACATACACACACACCCGTGCCCCACACCTCATCAACGACAACAACATCACCATCTTCACCATGTCAACTCTCTCCTTCTCTTCGTCTCTGTGGAGCACAAAGGAACTCGGACGAGTTCCTCGTCCTTCCGTTTTGGGTAAGCCTCAAAACACTCCAAATGCTTCTCTTTTCATCCGTATAATTCTGTTCTGACCCTGTGGTTGTGTTTTAGACGTCAAACCATGAAGAAACCACCTCGAAGACATTTCCCCAGTTTTTCGGCGAGCACCGCCCCTTTCGAGGCAATTTCCGGCCAAACCACGGCGATTTGGCCGGCGTGCAAGGTATCAATCTCTTCGTCTCGCTAAGTACTACAACTTTCCTTTTTTTTCACCCAATTTAATTGAGTATTGAATAAGTTATACTCATTTGAATCTTACCCAGTTTCCGGCGGACACCCGTGGCTTCCAGGCTGTTTTCTGGCCAACTCCGGCCACGATGACGGGAACCAAGGGTATATTTCGATTGATTACCTTCGGGGCTTCAATTTGGTATATTGAATGACATGTTTTGGTTGAGTTTTGAGCTCCATCGGAGCTTGGGAATTCTCCGGTCGAAAACCGGCCTTCTCCTTCCTTAGAATCCGGCGAACCACCAAACCCAAAGCCTTTGGGCCTTTCCTGCCAAGCCCAAAACCCTGGGCAGCCCAACCCAACCTTTTTTATTTTTGTTTTGTTAATTTAAAGGCCTTTGGGCCGTTTCATTTAGGGCCTTCGACGCGTTAACCCTAAACCCATTAGACCCAAACCCTTTAGGCCCAAACCCGGATCCAACCCAAGTCCAAACCCTTTAACCCAATCCGGATCCAAGCCCAGATCCGTTTGACCTGCTGACCCGGACCCGGTCAACGGTCAGCGTTGACTTTGACTTTGACCGATCAACGGTCAACGTTGACTTGACTTTTTGGGTTTTCGTGCGGGACCCCTCCTAGACTAATTTTGACGTTCTGAACCCGTTTCCGATGTTCGTTTCCCCAAATTCAATCGTTTGAGTAGAGTTTGACTAAATGTACCGTTTATGTGCTTAGGGGCGTTTATCTGTGGCGTTTCTTTCTTCGCTAGATGGCGTGGCTTTTTGACGGCAAAGTACTGTGAGTGGACCCCTTTTAAAAATGCATGTTTTGATAGTACAAATGCATACATGAAAAGCATGATTTGATGATTATGTTTTATGGAACGTTTTATGAGATAACATGCTTACTGAGGCTAGTTAGAATTATTACTATTTTTCCTATAACCCATGTTCTTATAGAATATCTGATGGATGACGATATGATATTTAGAACATGTTTAGAACACCTCTTTATAGTATAGATGATGCATGACTTTATACTATGAAGTTGATTTTCAATATATGTATGTTCATTGGTTTTGTACTTACCTAGTGGTCCTTTCCGCTACGGGACGTAGGAATAGATCCGGTTCGTCCCGGGCGACAGTTTGGTGTTGGCATAGGGCCTGAAGTGTGTTTTCCTCTGACTGTTTGCTCAAAGACGGGGAGCCGGCATGGGGCCTGAAGTGTATTTTCCTCTGACTGTCTGCTTAGAGACGGGAAGCCGGCATGGGGCCTGAAGAGTTATCGGACATTCACTAGTGTTTATTATTTATGCGAATTATGATTTGAGACATTGCATGACATGTTAGGTTTCGGAAAACCTATGTTTATCATTATATATATGTGTTTTCATAAAACCTGGGGGTTAGTATGTTGATAACTGTTTTATTATATATATATCAACTTGGTCCACTCATGTTTGTTTTGCGCCCCCTTCAGGACTTAGAATCAAGGCATACAATCCCAACGTCCAGGCACTTTTGCATCGGCGTCTTCGAGTCCTCTCGGTGTAGGACCCACTCCTTGATTTCATTCAATTTTATATTATTTTCTTTTAGTGTTCTAGATTAGTGGTGTGCTCTGAACACGGTCTTTATTTGCATATTAATTATTCTTTTATATTTATAAACCTTATTTACCCCTTGTTTTCAGCATTTGCACTCAATAAATGGCTTTCGTCACCCTTGGGTGTTGGCCAGCACGTGTCTATCCTGGTATTCGGGGAATATCGGGATCGGGGCGTGTCATATGAAAAGTTGGAGAGAGACTTTAAGAAAATATATGAACTACTTGAACTTAACCTAAAACCGAACACGGTAGCGTTCTAGTATTCATACAATCGATTTCACTTAGTAATATAAGGTTTGGTTGTTGATTGACATTACTGTGGCTGAGCATTATGATGCAAAATAATTTTCTCTAGTTGTAAGTCGAAAATACTAAATTTAACACACAAGAATATTGAATTTGATACTTAAATATTAGGGAGTCTTACTGAAACACACCTGATACTATTCACTTTTAATGTTAATGACATTTTTAATTTAAAAAATCACTCATGATACTATTCACTTACAACACTATTTTGTCTTTGTGATTAAAACAAAAATTTTTGAGAAATTTTGGTTAGTTTTTTTTTTTTTTAATATTAACGTCGTTATATTGAGTGACTCAGCTGAAATATTTCTTAAATAGAATATTGTTGTACAAAACATAGTCTTGCACACGTATTTACGAAGGTACGGAACACCTACGAACGAAAGCACTATCCCGGCCAGCAAGCTGGTTGGTCAACCACGACACGCGGCATTGTCTCATATGTTTACCACATTAAACCCAAGAACCCCACGCTTACCGTACACAACAAGAACACAACTTCCAGAAAGAAAAAGAAAAGGATTCTAAATAATGGAAAAAGGCAGCACAATACGAGCGCGCTTTCAAGCAATTTGATGGCCATGGAGACGGAAAAATATCAACTATGGAACTGCAACAATGTGTCAGAGCGATAGGCGGTGAGCTCTCGCTGACGGAGGCGGAGGTAGCGGTGGAGTACCTAGACTCAGACGGCGACGGGCTGCTAGGGTTGGATGATTTTGTCAAGTTTGTCGACGGAGGGTGCGACGAAGAGAAGGTGAGTGTTTTGAGGGAGGCTAATGTGATGATCTCTTCCAACAAAGACTCAAAAAACCCTTGTTGACAAAGACTTGAATAGGTTGACTCTACGATTTCAGTGTTGTTTATCCAAACTGAAGATGTAACCATCCAAATTGAATGTGCTGTTTATCCAAACTGAAGATGTAACCATCCAAATTGAATGTGCTTCTCGATCGCCTGAAGAGGTTTGAAAGGGTTCGCGTAAATCAAGAGTTTCTGCAGAGTAGATTTGTATGTTGATTTAGAGAGAGTCCTGAAATGTCGCACGCAACTCTGTATTTATAGTGGCTGTATTTTTTGTTAAGCTACGATGACTATTTTCAAATGTAAACTCCTTGAATGACGGTCCTTTTTTCCCGAGTTGTAAGCGCAGGTGCATCCATGCAATTTATAAAGAATTCCAATTCAATTACAACAAAACCAGCTACGAGTAGAGAAATGATTTAATTTATACGACATCACGGTCTTAACAGGCCAGTTTTTCATCTCTCATTCGCTACATTACGAACTCGTAGCTCTCATGCTGCCAGCCACGCGTGACAAAAATAACAATTAGACGACCAAAATTTCAAAACTAAGTCGGAACATTCAACACTCATGAACTCCAACCAAACTCTCTTAGTTCCCACAGCTTAAATATACACTTACACTCCCGGAATGCATACGAAGAAAACAAGACGAAAATGACACAGATGAAGCGTAATCACGCAGTGAGCTTCTGGGAAGAATTGACAGCATTTATATGCTGAAGATGTAACGCAGCCAACAGCCCCTGCCCGGTTTCTCCGGGTGCGGCTTGGACCTGAAAATCGATGAGTTTGTTCTGTTTTCTGTAGTAATCTTCCAGCGCCATGGTCTGAGGTAAGAGAGAAACGGATTACTACCCGTTTTTCAATGATTTTCTACTAACATTTTTCAATGGAAATAAACTGTCATATAAAACGGAACAAAGTCGAAATCATCAAACAGATATAAACAGAGGACAATGGCCATACCTGCTCTGCATCGGCAGGGGAAGACTTCAGTTCTTCCCTTGACTGCAGATTTAGATTTCGAACGGAGTTGCCCATGCTAAGATATTTCGGCAAGCAGAGAAGTTTCCGGTTCCTAGATTCTTCGTCACCAAGTTCTCATTTGTGCATTTCAAATTCACCACTAAATCAGTATCAGCAATTTGGCCAACAATCTCCTGTAACAGGCAAAACGTATAAAAACACTTGGCATTCAAATCTCTATCAAAACAAAAAAAAATTCAAACTTCCACAGAAATTACAAAAATTCTCCGAAAATATGCAATGGTTTAGGGGTTCAATTTAATTAAAAGTTTGTAACCAGTTCTATTTGCACACATTGCATATTTCCCAAAATTCTAATCACAAACCATGAAGTAAAGTTTTGATTTTGTCATAGAAGTTAAAACTCACAGCTTGTGTTCTTGTTCGGGCAATCCCATCGAGGATGAACCCGTTTTCGCCGGCGATTGTATCCTTCTTCCAACCTCTTCGACAACAAAGCAAATATCACTTCGTCCGGGACAAGCTTCCTTTCATTCACTGCATTCGCAATCTATTAATTACCAAAAAAAATAGAGAAAGCATTCAATTCAGAAAAATCCTAGTTCTTGCAAAAGAAATTCAATTGGAATTAAAAACCAAGAATTTAACTTGCTTGTAGAGAGAAGAGCGAGGGTTGAGCTCCTGGCGGACGAGGGATCCCATAGAAATGTGCGGAACTTCCAGCAGCTTCGAGAGCCTCTCGGCGTACAAGTGCTTCTTCGCGCCTCTGTCTCCGATCAGCACCCACTGCACACCTCTTCCCGGAACCCACCCGTCCGAGTCCAGCATCCGATTCCTAGTCGTCTTCCTCCGTTCCTCCTCTTCGTCCCGATCGTCGTAGTAACAGTCGTCGTACTGTAGCTGAGCCGCCGCCGATCTGTCTGTAGGCTCGGCGCTCCAGATTCCCGAGACCGCGGCGCGTTATCTGGGACGCAAATACTTGGAGGCGGCTGAGTACGGTCATGGTGGCGGCCGGCGTTGGCTAACTCACTTACTCTAGGGTTTTAGCGAGAGGGGATAGAAAGTGTTGGCGCGGATCACGTGTATCATTACTCAAATCGAATTTGTGTAGAAAAACTCAAAACTTCTTTGTTTTCGGAGTTTGTTTTAGAGTAATGTTAGAAAAATTAAATGTGTAGATTTAATTTTGTAAACTAAATGAAATGAAAGTTAATAATTGAATCATTATTTAAGTGTTGATTATCATGTTTATTTTTTATTGATGACACATTATTTAATCTACAAATTTAGTATAGCTAGCATTACTCGTCGTTTTAATTTGGCCGGTTTTATGAGATTTCTTTTATAAACATAAAAGTGTTAGAATAATAGGATTAATTTTAGTTAAAAGACTGGAAATGCTTCATGTCATCAATTTAATTATATGACAAATATTTATTAAATGATAAATGATATGATTAAAACAATAGGATTAATTTTTTGCACGAAATGACACACCCCGACCGAGATCAGGGCGTGCTGGCCGTCACGTGGAAGTGACGTAGCCATGTGCACAGTGCGGAGGAATAAATAAAATCTAGCAAGATAAGGTGATAAAACAAGTGCTAGCGTAAGTGAGACGCTAAGTTCAGAGCAGCAAGCCTACAGCAGTCCAAAAGAAAAATGATTCGACAACAATACACCCGAAGGTGACCCTACGCTGGTGATTGTCTGTCAGAAATGCCGGGAAAACCCTCTGGGAAACCACCGGACCCGCTAGACAACTAGAACCTGGAGGGGCACAAAACAAAAGCGTGAGTGGGCAAAAACAAAGCTTTTCGAAAACCATTTAGTAAAATACATTCTAACCCCTCGCCGTAAAACCTGTATACTTCCCAGAAAATAAACATATATACGTATATACAGATATGCCAAATATGCTCAAGAATATGCCATGTTGGAACCTCATAATGAAATGCAAGTGCTCAGGTATAAATCATAACAATAACATATAATCTGGCAGCCGAAGTCACCTAACGTGACCTGTACGGCTGCATGTAGAGCTCAAATCTCAAACTCAATAATTGAACCTGCCCACGAGTCGGAACCACCTAAAGTGGTCTGTACGACAGGCCTGAGTGTAATACATATAAACGCTCTAGTGCTACGATCACGTGAAGGCTGTGCGAATAATCGCAGGTCACCTACGAGTCGGAACCACCTAATGTGGTCTGTACGACAGGACTGTGCACCTAACTTGGATCCAAGCTGAGCATGTGGTGCGGGAGGTGAACATCACGTGAAGGACTGTGCCCTACACTGGGCGGGAGCACTAACACCGGGGGTGCAGGTTATGAGCTCTCTAAGCATCTCAAACCACTACTGAAACATAAACGTGAATAACACTCACCTGGCACTTACATGTGCGTCCACAGCACCCAATATGCATATGTACATATATGCAACTAATAATGTACTAACAATGCACAACCAACGATAATATAATGCATGGCATATAGCAAACAATAATTCAAATCCATTTCTGGGAAAAATATAAGTATATAGGTATATACAGAAAGCCAAAATCCCACTCACTGGTATTTGGAAGGGTCGTAGCCCCCCTGCCTCGAGTGACCACGCTCGTCCTCGGGATACGTATCACCTATATGCGAAACAACTATAAAAACGTTAATTTTAAAGCACATAACCAACTTCTCATAATAACTTCTCATACATTGCTCAAATTGGACAAATGAATATACCAATGTGCTCTACACAACTTCAGGATCACACCCAAATTTTTAGAAAAAATTTTCACCGCCGCACGCGCCCCCACGCGCAGGCACGTGCCTGGCACGCTGACGGCGTCAACTGACGCCGTAGGGAATATTCCGTTAGTTCTAATGGATTCCGTTAACGGCGTCAGGAATATTCCGTCAGACTTGACGGAATATTCCGTCTTCTTCCCCGGCGAACCTCCGGCACCGTCGCCGGCGCCGGAAAATCGTGAAAACTTTAAACTTCGATATCTCGCCCGTTTTTCAACCAAATTTCATAATTTTGGCACCAAAATGAAGCCTAGGACTAGGGGAACGCAACCATACAACTTTTAAGGGTTAAAAACTATGGAATCTCACCTGCAAAAATCGATCTAACTCCGGCCAACTTCGAACCCAACGATCCCGACGTCCAATTCCTTCAAACGAACTACTCCGAGTCTCCTTGGGACTCCACCAAGCTACCTACAAGCTTCATTTTCCTTAAAACATGAGAAATCACGTTTGCATGAATAGTACCCAAATCGGACATCGTCGAATCGACGTGAAAACGACGGAGTTCTCACCTGAAAATGATACGACTGGACTCCCACGAGCCTCACGAGCTCGAATGTGTACTCAGTTCCTTCGATCTGTGGAGATTTAGTGTGCTTGTGTGTGTGTCCGTACGTTTTCGAAAAAAAGGGAAGGAATAGGGCTCGGGACAATCACAGGGAAATGGACAGAGGGTTAGGGAGAGTGAGAGTGTGAGTGTGTGGCCCAACACATGCCAACACAACACAAAACAACCAATAGACGTAAAAGAAACGAACTAGGGGCAAAATAGTCTTTTCACACGTGCGTTAAAACGTTTTTGGGACGGGCTGTCACAACCTACCCACCTTATTAGAATTTCGTCCCGAAATTCAAAACAACCAAATAACCCCTAGTGGTCAAAGAACAACCGAGGGTACAAATCCCTCATCTGATCTTCTGTTTCCCACGTAGCTTCCTCGACTGAATGATTCCTCCACAAAACTTTCACTAAGTTCACCGTCTTGTTCTTCAGAACTTTTTCCTTCCAATCTAGTATTGTCACTGGTTCCTCGTCATAAGTCAAATCTGGATTAATTTCTAATGGTTGAGGAGGTATCACGTGAGACAGATCAGCAACATAATGTCGAAGCATAGACACGTGAAAAACGTTATGCACTCTAGCCAACTCCGGAGGCAACTCCAACCTGTAAGCTACCTCGCCAACTCGTTCTGTGACCATGTATGGTCCAATGTACCTGGGACTCAACTTACCCTTCTTTCCAAACCGCACGACTCCTCTCCACTGTGAAAGCTTCAGAAATACCCAATCGCCAACCTCGTATACTCTGTCCGTAGCATGCCGATCTGCTAAACTCTTCTGCCTATCCTGGGCTGCTTTTAGGTTAGACTTAATTACCTGAACATTCTGAGTAGTCTCCTCAACAATCTCCGGACCCACTAAAACTCTTTCTCCAACCTCTGACCAACACAACGGTGTGCGACAAGATCTACCATACAATGCCTCAAATGGCGCCATGCTGATACTTGAATGAAAGCTGTTGTTGTAGGCAAATTCCATCAAATCCAACCGCTGATGCCAAGCATCACCAAACTGTAGCACCGAAGCTCGCAACATATCCTCCAAAGTCTGAATAGTTCTCTCTGACTGTCCGTCCGTCTGAGGATGATACGTTGTACTGTAAAGTAGTCTCGTGCCCAAAGCTTCCTGAAAAGCCACCCAAAACTTAGATGTAAATCGTGGATCATGATCCGAAACAACACTCACAGGGACACCATGATACTTCACAATCTTCGAGATAAACAACTCCGCTAAGCGGCCCAAAGAATACTTCTCTCTCACTGGAATAAAATGTGCCGATTTAGTGAGCCGATCAACGATCACCCAAATGCCGTCAAATCCATTATGTGTACGCGGAAGCTTGTACACAAAATCCATAGTGATATTTTCCCATTTCCACTCTGGAACGGGAAGCGGCTGCAACAACCCAAACGGCTTCTTCCTTTCCGCTTTAACCTGCTGACAAACAGCACACTTGCTCACATACTCAGCTATCTCCCTCTTCATACCCGGCCAATAATAAAATGGTCGAATGGTATGATACATTTTTGTAGCTCCTGGATGCAAGGCGTAAGCCGAGATATGTACTTCATCGAGAATTTCTTTCTTCAAATCCACATTATTAGCCACGAACATTCTACCCTCTTGCATTAACATGCCATCCGATTCACGAACTCTGAGGTCTCTCCTCCTTCCTCGGTCTCGAGCTTGAATTAGTTCTTGAGTCTCCCGATCAGCTACCTGAGCTTCAAGCACCCGATCCACTAAAATTGGCCTAACTTGAAAATTAGCAAGTAACGCCACTTCTCGATCTTCTGCTTCTAACCTCACTCCCGTAGAACGCAAGTCCGCCAAAAGAGGAATACGACTAGCGTACAACGCATTGATACGACCCTAAGACTTCCTGCTAAGTGCATCAGCCACTACGCTCGCACGACCCGGGTGATAATCAATCGTGCAGTCGTAATCGCTGAGCAACTCCATCCACCTCCGTTGACAAAGATTAAGTTCCTTCTGAGTAAAAAGATACTGAAGACTCTTATGATCAGTAAAGATCCTACATTTCTCTCCATAAAGATAATGTCTCCACAACTTCAACGCAAAGATGATAGCGGCCAACTCCAAATCATGTGTAGGGTAATTCAACTCATGAGGTTTCAATTGTCGTGAAGCATAAACAATCACCCTACCATGCTGCATCAACACACATCCCAGACCATTCAATGAAGCATCACTATAAACCTCGAAATCACCACTATCGTCCGGGAGTGCCAAAACAGGTGCATGAGTGAGACAATGCTTCAACTGCTGGAAACTCTGCTCACACTTATCATCCCACTCAAATTTAACATCTTTTCTCGTTAATCTCGTCAGCGGTAAAGCAATCACGGAGAAATCCTTAACAAATCGCCGATAATATCCTGCTAAACCAAGGAAACTCCTCACCTCTGTGACAGTTCGCGGTTGCTCCCAACTCTCCACAGCTGCAACCTTCTGAGGGTCTACCAAAATACCTTGAGTTAAAATGATGTGCCCCAAAAACGCAACTTGGTCTAGCCAAAACTGGCACTTGCTAAACTTAGCATACAATTGGTGTTCCCTCAACCTCTTCAACACCAAAGTAAGATGTCAAACACGCTCCGTCTTCGACTTAGAATACACCAGAATGTCGTCGATGAAAACAATAACAAACCTATCCAAATATGGCTGGAACACCCGGTTCATTAAATCCATAAAAGCAGCTGGTGCATTCGTCAACCCAAACGGCATAACCAGAAACTCGTAATGACCGTAACGAGTCCTGAACGCCGTCTTAGGAACGTCATCCCTACTAATCTTCAACTGATAATATCCAGACCTCAAGTCAATCTTGGAGAACACACAAGCACCTCGAAGCTGATCAAACAAATCATTGATACGAGGCAATGGATAACGGTTTTTAATCGTCACCCGATTCAATTGCCTGTAGTCAATACACAGCCTCAAAGTTCCGTCTTTCTTTCTCACAAACAATACTGGAGCGCCCCAAGGCGAAGTACTAGGCTGAATGAACCCCTTATCCACCAATTCCTGCAACTGAACTTTCAATTCCCTTAACTCAGTAGGAGCCATACGATAAGGAGTCAAAGAAATAGGATTAGTACCTGGACGCAACTCAATAGTAAACTCCATGTCTCGATCTGGGGGTAAACCAGGTAAATCCTCGGGGAAAACATCGGGAAAGTGTCTAACCACTCTCACATCCTCAACTCTGCTAGGAACGGCCTCATCCAACACCACATGAGCTAGGTACCCCTGGCAACCCTTAGACAACAACCTTTTTGCTCGCAAAGCCGAAATAACGCCATGTCTCACCCCACTCTGGTCGCCCACAAAAGTAACCACAGGTAGTCCAGGACGATGAAACGTAACTATTTTCCCATAACAATCAATATTGGCACGATAGAAATGCAACCAATTTGTGCCCAAAATCACATCAAAGTCAACAATATCTAACGGGATAAGATCAGCTGGCATAACCACATCCTCAACTATCACTGGACATCCTGGGTACACACGATCTACAATACATCTCTCCTCTCTAGGCATAGTGAACTCTAAATCATACCCTAGAGGTGTGGGGCGAGGTTGCGTCACTTGAGCAAATGTATGAGAAATCACAGAATGTGTAGCACCACAATCAATTAATACTCTAGCAAAATAACCAAGAATGTTTAACGTACCCATAATCAAATCTGGATTGTTCTGAGCATCTTGCAGAGAAATATTGTGAATACGCATATGGCCCTGCTGTCGTCCGCCGCGACCTCTGCTCGTCTGACCACCACGACTCTGGGTACCACGCCTCTGACTGGGCTGACCAGACTGCCTCGAAGACCCCGCGCTACTCGTAGCAATCTCTCCTGGCTGAAACTGTCCTCCCTGAAACCACTGAGAACCACCTGCTGAAGATGGAGGATACGGCATATAGCCGTTAGGATACAGAAGATAACCACCCTGGGAATACGGGTCCTGGGGATACTGATATTGTCCCGGGGCATAAGGAACAGCATCACCCTGGTAGTGGTAGGCACCACCTCGACCTGCCTGGCCATAACTACTCGGACCCTGAATCTGCTAAATCGGTGCAGGTGGTGGCATGAAAGTCTGCTGCGGCTTTTGCTGCTGACTCTGGGGACAATTCGCAGCCCGATGTCCCATCTGCCCACACGTGAAGCAACCACTGCTGCCACGCCTGCACTCGCCGAAATGCCGATTATTACATCTGCGGCAAACTGGGGCTCTACCCCTACCACCATCACCCTGTCTCTGGCCTCGAGCGCCACCAGCAAACCTACCTCATCGTCCCTGTCCAGTGGCATTGAAACCACCGCTAGAAGAACTCGAACTAGCACCACCCCTCTTGAAGTTCTGCGTCCTACGAGGTCCGAGCGACGCCTGACATTTACCCTTGTCATCTTTCTTCTGATTGCCATCTTTTTCTTCTTCCTCACTCTCGCTCGACATGTTCTCTGAGTCCTCAATCCTCAACAATATCTCATAGAAATCCTGGTAGGTCTCACAGTGGGTAGTGGTCGTCATCGAACGCCACTTCTTCTTAGTACCAAGGCGAAAACGACGAAGCATCTCCGCCGGATTACAAGCAACGTCAGGATGGTAACGGGACAAATCAGTGAACCTGCGATAGTACTCATTAACCGTCATCTTCCGCTGTCTCAGCTCGGTGAACTCCTGCTTCTTACGATCAACATACTCAGGAGGCACGAACCTCCTCTTGAACAACTCCTGGAAAACATCCCAATCAGTCCTCTCAGCTGGAGTCAAACGACGAGATTCCTGCTCCCACCAAGCTGCAGACTCCTTACCCAGAAACCAAGAGGTCGTCTCAACCCACCTCTCAACAGGAAGGTTTCCCTGATTGTGCAACACACGAAAAGTCTTCTCAATGTGCTCTAACCATCGCTCTGCACCCTCGTGACCCTCACTACCTTCGAACTTATCCAATTTCAAATTGTACATAGTCTCCAGAGGAGTCCTCTGGGGAGGGCGCATCACTGACTGAAGGGCTGTAGCAATAACTTCCACCAGCTGAGCAACATCGGGGAAGCTAGACTCAGTAAAGCGACGTGGTTCCCGACGAGGCGGCATAATTCTGACAGAAGACACCAAAACCATTAAAATACTCACAAAAACACAGGACTGCCAAACCTATGCTCTGATACCAAACTTACACACCCCGACCGAGATCAGGGCGTGTTGGCCATCACGTGGAAGTGACGTAGCCACGTGCACAGTGCGGAAGCTAATAAAATAGTAATACAAATAGTATGAATAAATAAAATCTAGCAAGATAAGGTGATAAAACAAGTGCTAGCATAGGTGAGACGCTAAGTTCAGAGCAGCAAGCCTACAGCAGTCCAAAAGAAAAATGATTCGACAACAGTACACCCGAAGGTGACCCTACGCTGGTGATCGTCTGTCAGAAATGCCGGGAAAGCCCTCTGGGAAACCACCGGACCCGCTAGACAACTAGAACCTGGAGGGGCGCAAAACAAAAGCGTGAGTGGGCAAAAACAAAGCTTTTCGAAAACCATTTAGTAAAATACATTATAACCCCTCGCCGTAAAACCTGTATACTTCCCAGAAAATAAACATATATACGTATATACAGATATGAAAAATATGCTCAAGAATATGCCATGTCGGAACCTCAGAATGAAATGCAAGTGCTCAGGTATAAATCATAACAATAACATATAATCTGGCAGCCGGAGTCACCTAACGTGACCTGTACGGCTGCATGTAGAGCTCAAATCTCAAACTCAATAACTGAACCTGCCCACGAGTCGGAACCACCTAAAGTGGTCTGTACGACAGGCCTGGGTGTAATACATATAAACGCTCTAGTGCTACGATCACGTGAAGGCTGTGCGAGTCGGAACCACCTAATGTGGTATGTACGACAGGACTGTGCACCTAACTTGGATCCAAGCTGAGCGTGTGGTGCGGGAGGTGAACATCACGTGAAGGACTGTGCCCTACACTGGGCGGGAGCACTAACACCGGGGGTGCAGGTTATGAGCTCTCTAAGCATCTCAAACCACTACTGAAACATAAACGTGAATAACACTCACCTGGCACTTACCTGTGCGTCCACATCACCCAATATGCATATGTATATATATGCAACTAATAATGTACTAACAATGCACAACCAACTATAATATAATGCATGGCATATGGCAAACAATAATTCAAATCCATTTTTGGGAAAAATATAAGTATATAGGTATATACGGAAAACCAAAAGCCCACTCACTGGTATGTGGAAGGGTCGTAGCCCCCCTACCTCGAGTGACCACGCTCGTCCTCGGGATACGTATCACCTATATGCGAAACAACTATAAAAACGTTAATTTTAAAGCACATAACCAACTTCTCGTAATAACTTCTCATACATTGCTCAAATTGGACAAATGAATATACCAACGTGCTCTACACAACCTCAGGATCACACCCAAATTTTTAGAAAAATTTTTCACCGCCGCACGCGCCGACCAAGGCACGTGCCTGGCACGCTGACGGCGTCAATTGACGCCGTAGGGAATATTCCGTTAGTTCTAACGGATTCCGTTAACGGCGTCAGGAATATTCCGTCAGACTTGACGGAATATTCCGTCTTCTTCCCCGGCGAACCTCCGGCACCGTCGCCGACGCCGAAAAATCGCGAAAACTTTAAACTTCGATATCTCGCCCGTTTTTCAACCAAATTTCATAATTTTGGCACCAAAATGAAGCCTAGGACTAGGGGAACACAACCATACAACTTTTAAGGGTTAAAAACTATGAAATCTCACCTGCAAAAATCGAGCCAACTCCGGCCAACTTCGAACCCAACGATCCCGACGTCCAATTCCTTCAAACGAACTACTCCGAGTCTCCTTGGGACTCCACCAAGCTACCTACAAGCTTCATTTTCCTTAAAACGTGAGAAATCACGTTTGCATGAATAGTACCCAAATCGGACATCGTCGAATCGACGTGAAAACGACGGAGTTCTCACCTGAAAATGGTACGACTGGACTCCCATGAGCCTCACAAGCTTGAATGTGTACTCAGTTCCTTCGATCTGTGGAGATTTAGTGTGCTTGTGTGTGTGTCCGTACGTTTTCAAAGAAAAGGGAAGGAATGGGGCTCGGGACAATCACAGGGAAAAGGACAGAGGGTTAGGGAGAGTGAAAGTGTGAGTGTGTGGCCCAACACATGCCAACACAACACAAAACAACCAATAGACGTAAAAGAAACGAACTAGGGGCAAAATAGTCTTTTCACACGTGCGTTAAAACGTTTTTGGGACGGGCTGTCACACGAAATGTGAAAGATATATTTGATTTCAAAACTCCCTTCTTTTGTACGATGTCAAAAAAAATTGAAACAAACTCCACCCTTTGAGTGTGGTTGGATTTTTTGCTTTAAAACTAAATTTCATTATTAAATAGTGAGAATTGTTCATTGCTCCTACAATGAAAAAATTATGTTCTTTATTAAATTTTTTTTTTTTTTTTTTTGTGTGAAATGTGGAAGATATATTTGATTTCAAAACTCTACCTTTCTTTTGTACGATGTAAAAAAATATTGAAACAAACTCCACCCTTAAAGAGTGAGCATTATTCTTTGCTCCTACAATGAAAAAATTGTGTTCTTTGTTAAAGACATAATGTTTTGCGTGAGATGTGAACGATATAGTTGATTGCAAAAGTCCACCTTCTTCTGTACGATGCCAGAAAAGATTGAAACAAACTCCACCCTTTTAGTGTGGTTGAATTTTTGCTCTAAAGTCAAATTACATTCTTAAAGAGTGAGAATTGTTCTTTGCTTCTGCAATGGAAAATATGTTCTTTGTTAAAGACATAATTTTTTTGGTGAAATATGAAAGATATATTTGATTTCAAAAGTTCACCTATCTTTTAGTATGATGCAAGAAACAATTGAAACAAACTCCATCCTTTTAGTGTGGTTGAATTTCTACTTTGAAATTAAATTACATTCTTAAAGAGTGAGAATAATTCTTTGCTCCTGCAACAAAAAAATTATATTCTTTGTTAAAGACATTTTTCTTTTTTTTTTTTGTGCGAAATGTGAGATATTTCAACTCCACCATTCTTTTGTAGGATGCCATTAAAGATTGAAACAAACTCCACCCTTTTAGTGTGGTTGAGTTTTTGCTCCAAAATTAAATTACATTCTTAAAGAGTGAAAATTGTTCTTTGCTCCTGAGGCGAAAAAAATTATGCTCTTTATTAAAGACATAATTTTTTGGGTGAAATGTGAAATATATATTTGATTTCAAAACTCCACTTTTCTTTTGTATGATGCCAGAAAAGATTGAAACAAACTCCACCTTTTAGTGTGGTTGAACTTTTGCTTTAAAATTAAATTACATTCTAAAAAGTGAGAATTGTTCTTTGCTCCTGCAACAAAAAAAAATATGTTCTTTGTTAAAGATATATTTCTTTGCGCGAAATGTGAAAGATATATTTGTTTCAAAACTTCACCCTTCTTTTGTACAATTTAGAAAAGATTGAAACAAACTCCACAAGTGGTTGAATTTTTGCTTTAAAGTTAAATTACTTTCTTAAAGAGTGAAAATTGGCATTTGCTTATGCAACGAAAAAATTACGTTCTTTAACAAAGGACATAATTTTTGTGGCAAAATGTGAAAGATTTATTTGATTTCAAAAGTCCACCCTTCTCCTGTATGATGCTAGAAAAGATTGAAACAAACTCCACCCTTTTAGTATTGAATTTCTGCTTTAAAATTAAATTACATTCTTAAAGAGAGAGAATTGTTCTTTGCTCCTACAACAAAAAAAAGAATCACGTTCTTTGTTAAAGACAATTTTTTGCGAAATGTAAAAGATATATTTGATTTCAAAATTTCACCCTTCTTCTGTACAATGCTAGAAAAGATTTAAACAAACTCCACCCTTTAGTGTGGTTGAATTTTTTGCTTTAAGGTTAAATTACATTCTTAAAGAGTGATAAGTGATTTTTGCTCGTGCAACGAAAAAATTATGTTCTTTGTTAAAGACATTTTTTTTGGGTGAAATGTGAAAGATATATTTGAATTCAAAACTCCACCATTCTTCTATACGATGCTAGAAAAGATGAAACAAACTCCACTCTTTGTGTGGTTGAATTTTTGCTTTAAAATTAAATTACATTCCTAAAGAGTGAGAATTGTTCTTTGCTTCTGCAACGAAAAAAATCATGTTCTTTGTTAACAATTTTTGAGGTGTTAAAGATGCGTATTAGGGCTTCCCTTATGGGCAAGAAACCTACTACTCTCACTTATATATATAAGGCTTAGGTCTCCATTCTCATACATAATATTCTAGCACAAAACCTACCTCATATAGGAGTGCATAAGGCGTTTAGAGAGAGAAAGATCTTTGCTTATTTAATTGCTGCTCGTGGTTGAATCTTGTTCATATCAATGGCTTCTCAATGTTAGTATTTTTAGTGTGTATTATAGAAGACTTACACTTTGATTTGCTGAATCCTCTTCAAATTAACGTCCTACGTAATTGCATTTGTTTGATTTTCTGGTGCACGGTTCCCAACCCATTTTATTCCGTAGTTTTGCATTCATGTCAAATTGTGGTTATCGGGAATATAAGGTTGCCTACTTCTAAGTGAATGCGCGAAGTATTATCCTTTTTAAAAATTACTTTAGAATTTGTTTCGTTGCAATTAATTTGATTCAGATTTTTTAAAAATATCTGCAGTCATGAAAAATGAGAGAGAAATTAGCGAAGTTGATGACACTACTGCCAAGACATCCGTTCCTATAGATGGTATTGTGGAAGAAATGACAACCAACATCGCACCAAAGCTACTCCATGTTTCGCCATTGCCAGCATCCTGCTGCATCTTCAGAGTTCCCCTCCAGATTCGGCAAAAAAACGCACAAGCATACGAACCTTACGTCATCTCAATCGGACCCTTTCACCGTGGCCGCGGTGGAGATCAATTCCGATTAATGGAAAATGTGAAGCGCTGGTACTTACAGTGCCTTCTTTCACATGCAAAAGAAACTTTGCCAGGCTTGATCAAAGGTGTCTCGGATTTGGACAAGCGCGCTCGTGATTGTTACGTAGAGCCATTGGGTCTCAACAAGGAAGACTTTGTTGAGATGATGGTACTCGACGGATGCTTCCTAATCGAACTATTTCGAAAAGGACCTTCCCACGATCTACAAGACGAGAAGGACCCCGTTTACTGTATGTCCGGCATTCGGCTATATCTTTACCATGACCTTCTCCTGCTAGAAAATCAGCTGCCATGGTTTGTTCTCGAGCGGTTATACAATTTAACTGCCGTGAAGAATACTACTAGCGAAGGAAATGCCTCCTCCCTCGCCGACCTTGTCCTCGAGTTCTTCAGAAAATACGTCGGGGACAATTGCATTTTAAACTCAAGTGTGAATCTCCGTCCTGAAATCCTGCACATACTCGGTCTCATAAGAACCGCGATCATTGCCACTTCTAAAGACGACGGCACGGGGGAAGAGATGCCGAGGGTTCCAAACGTCACAACCCTGTCCGAAGCTGGCATTAAATTCGAAGCTGGCAAATGCAAAGAAGGTCCTTCGGGTGGCATATTGAACATGAAGTTCGAAAAAGGGAAGTTCACTATGCCACAACTAGTAATCGACGAGCGGACAGGGCCGCTCCTCAGGAACCTCATCGCCTTCGAGCAATGCTACCCCAGCTGCAGCCACATGATAACGAGTTACGCCGTCCTGATGGATAATCTCATCAATTCGAGCAAGGACATCGACCTTCTTTGCGAGAGGAAAATACTGGTGAACTGGTTGAGCTCGGAAGACGCTGCAAAGTTCTTCAACGAACTGTACAACGACACAACGGTCGTGGGATCCTACTACGGGCAACTCTGCAACGATGTGAACGAGTATTATGAAAAAAACTGGAACAAGTGGATGGAAAAGCTGAAGCGCGAGCATTTTAATTCGCCGTGGGCGATTATTTCTTTGGTTGCGGCGTTTATTCTGCTGGCTCTCACAGTGTTGCAGACATATTATACAATTCATCCGTATTATTATCCTCCTAAGTAGTTATTAATTTGGACGTAAGTTAACAGAAATATTTGGTTTGTTATTTGTCTTGATTCTGTTTCGTTGCCAACGCCTAGGGCTTGGACATGAAATGGGCTTCTGTGTGCGTGTTAGAAACTCGAGGTACAAGTTTCGTCATTTAAAGTTTTTTTTTTTTTGGACAACCATGTAGATAGAACTTAAGTGTGACGGCTTGGTCACGTGTCTTGTCTGACCACCAAATAAGATGTTGTCACGTTGTTATATCTTGTATTAGTTGTTGAAGATTTTGTTTATTATGGATGTTATCATGATCAATGTTAAGTTTTATGTCTCCTTTGACATATTGTATTTTCCTTCTCTTTTTAATAAAACTACCTCATTGTCACTTTCCATAATAGCAAAGTTGAAGTGAGATTGATTTTGTAGTTTTATCGGGGAAAAAAAAAGATGTTGGCACATTTTCGTTTACCTTCTACCTAGACTTTTATAGACAAATCGAGAACTATGTAATCAAAGTAGGAGAGGCTATATATATGACCTTCGGACCTTCTCATTTTGGCACTCTTTATCTTCTTTTTCTTAGTGTTGCTCGATAATTGAAACGTCTATTTTTCAATTCACTCTTTTAAAATCAACCAAATTAGAAATTGTGCTACATTGCAGTTAAGAAGAAAAGTCGAGAATAATCAAATTAGAAGGTTAACAGCATACCTCATTGGACTATTGATACTATCAATAGTATGAATAATATGTGGATAATTAATAACATATCAACAAGTGTTAGAATTTCTCTGTCCCACATCAGCTAAAAGGCTTGAGAACAAGCTCTTTAAATAGAATTACCGCACTCTAACTAATTTCGAGACCTTTTGTATTAAAACCTCACACCTGACGGATTGAGAAGGTGGCCAAGTGAGGACAATATCAGTGTTGTTGGAGTAGGCCCATGACCCGTCTACCTGAAATTTAAGAACAAGTTTGTTTATTTTTTTATTTTTTCATAAAAATGGTAAACGCCCATGGTTTATCTAAGTTTTTCTGGTTAAGCCTTTAAAGAAGGAAAAAAAAACATGTAGCTACCTGTATAAAATACTTAGGGTAAAGTACAAAAAACTGCCTCAACTATTGGGGTCATGACAGTTTCATACCTTATCTTTTAAAATTGACAATGTCATACCGCATCTTACGAATTTGTGACAATGTCATACCTCCGTCAATTTTTCTGTTAGTTTTTCTGTTAAATGCTGACATGGCAAGAGATGGGGACCACTTTCTATTAAAAAATTAATAAAATATTATTAAAAACTAAAAAAAAGTTTTAATATTTTTTAAATATTAAAATAATACATAAAAGTAAAATTAAAAAAAAAAAAAAGGTAAAGTACAAAAAACTACCTCAACTATTGGGGTCACGACAGTTTCATACCTCATCTTTTAAAATTGACAATGTCATATCGCATCTTACGAATTTGTGACAATGTCATACCTCCATCAATTTTTCTGTTAGTTTTTCTGTTAAGTGCTGACGTGACTTGATTCGGGACCTACTTTCTATTAAAAAATTATTAAAAACTAAAAAAAAATTATTTAATATTTTTTAAATATTAAAATAATAATAAAAAGCAGGAAAAAAAAAAAAAAAAAAAACCCCTCATTTCGTCACTCCCCTCCCCTCCCCCCTCCTCCCTCCTTTCTCCTCTCCCCATCTTCATCTTCTTCCCCCACCTGCAAATCCCAACAAAAAAAAAAAAAATAATAATAAATCCAATTTGTCTTCCCCACACACCCACACTCAATTTCCCCACACCCACACCCACACCCACCCACACTCTTCTCCCTCCTGCAACCCAAAAAAAAAAAAGAAAAAAAAAAAACTCCAGATCCCGTCGGCATGAAGATGGGTGAGCAGAGAAGGTAGAGGATGGGTGCGGAAGAGGATGTGGAGAATGGATGAAAGTGGTGGATTTGGGGTTTGATGGATTTTCAAATTTTTTTTCCCCTTCTTTTTTCCCTCTTCTTCTTCTTCTTCTTCTTCCGCAGGGGAGTTGATCGTTTAAAAAAAAAAAAAAAAAAAAAAATTCCTTCCTTCTTCTTCTTCTTCTTCTTCTTCTTCTTCTTCCGCAGGGGGGTGTTGATGGGTTTTCAAATTTTATTTTTATTTTTATTTTTTCTTCCTCTCCTCCTTTTCTTCTTCTTCTTCTTCTTCCTCCTTCTCCCTTCTTCTTCTTCTGCGCCGACAGGGGGGAATTTTTTTTTTTTTTTTTTTTCCTTCCTCCTTTTTTTCCTCTTCTTCTTCTTCTTCCTCCTCATCCTCCTCCTCCTCCTCCTCCTCCTTCTCCTTCTTGTTCTTCCGCAGGGGGTTGTTGGGTTTTCAAACTTTTTTTTTTTTTTTGGGTTTGCAGGTGTGGGGAAGAAAATGAAGTTGGGGAGAAGAGAGAGGAGGAGGAGGAGGGGGAGGGGGAGGGGAGGGACGAACTGATGGTTTTTTTTTTTCTCTGCTTTTTATTATTATTTTAATATTTAAAAAATATTAAATAATTGTTTTTTAGTTTTTAATAATTTTTTAATAGAAAGTATGTCCCGAATCAAGCCACGTCAGTACTTAACAGAAAAATTGACGGAGGTATGACATTGTCACAAATTCGTAAGATGCGGTATGACATTGTCAATTTCAAAATATGACGTATGAAACTGTCATGACC
This sequence comes from Pyrus communis, assembly GCF_041283825.1. Lineage (NCBI taxonomy): Eukaryota > Viridiplantae > Streptophyta > Magnoliopsida > Rosales > Rosaceae > Pyrus > Pyrus communis. The sequence continues at coordinate 739,356 of NC_142573.1, read as the reverse complement.
CTAATAGTTGAGGTAGTTTTTTGTACTTTACCCTTTTTTTTTAAATTTTACTTTTATTTCTTATTTTAATATTTAAAAAATATTAAATCTTTTTTTTAGTTTTTAATAATATTTTATTAATTTTTTAATAGAAAGTGGTCCCCGTCTCTTGCCACGTCAGCATTTAACAGAAAAATTGACGGAGGTATGACATTGTCACAAATTCGTAAGATGCGGTATGACATTATCAATTTTAAAAGATAAAGTATGAAACTGTCGTGACCCCAATAGTTGAGGTAGTTTTTTGTACTTTACCCTTTTTAATTAGGGCACTAGTGGATAAAGAAAACCGTTTTAGAAATCTGAATAGAATCGCCACCAAACCAAAGAATTTGGATATAAATTCAAGAAAGAAGCTGCTCGCTACTTTCGTTTAATTTTTATGGTGGTTGTGGCGGTTTTGGCTGTCGGCGCCGGACGGTTGGTCCATCCAAGAAATCTGTTGCTTCGAGAAGTCTTTAAATTAAAGTTAGTCGGTCACTATAATCCAATTTGTGTACAAAAAGCCAACGACTCTCCTATCACCTCTGTTTTTAGAATCTTGTTTTAATTTGGCCCGTTTTATGAGATTCTTTTATAAACAGAAAATTGTTGGAATACTAGGATTACTTTTAGTTGAAAGAGTGGAAATGTTTTGTTGTTATCAATTTATTTCATGACAAATATTTATTAGATGAGACAGGATATGATTATGAATGATGGTATTCGAGATAAAATAAGAATGACCGTATGAGAAAAAATCAATTAAGGCGGCTTGTACAATGAACCGAAGACCTACAGATGGACGCGGCTAGAAAATGCGATTATGAGCTGGAAGCACATGATGAAAAAAGTAGAAGATGACTTGAAACCATGTGCAGTAGTGTTGTACGATTCATACAATCCACCCCATTAAATGGAATAAGACTTTAAAGTTGTCATTTGACATTACTAAGATTGAGCACTATAGTCCAATAATAATTTACCCTACTTGTAAATCGAAAATATTAAATTCAACTCACATCAATGTTAAAATCGATACCTAAATGTTAAAGTCGTTATATCAAATGACTTGGCTAAAATAATTTTCTTAAATAGAATATTGTTGTACAAAACATAGTCTTGCACTCTTGCACACGTGTTTACGAAAGTACCCAACACCTAGCATCCCGTCCAGCAAGTTGGTTGGTCAACCACGACACGCGGCATTGTCTCATATATGTACCACATTAAACCCAGAACCCTACGCTTACCATACACAACAAGTACACAACTTCCAGAAAGAAAAAGAAAAAAGGCTTCTAAATAATGGAGAAAGTAGCACAATACGAGCGCGTTTTCAAGCAATTTGATGGCAACGGAGACGGAAAGATATCTCCTATGGAGCTGCAACAATGTGCCGGAGCGATAGGCGGTGAGCTCTCGCTGACAGAGGCGGAGGTGGCGGTGGAGTACCTGGACTCAGACGGCGACGAGCTGCTGGGGTTGGATGATTTTGTCAAGTTTGTCGACGGAGGATGCGACGAAGAGAAGGTGTGTGTTTTGAGTGAGGCTTTTAAGATGTACGTGATGGACGGGAGTGGGTGCATTACGCCCAAGAGTCTTAAGAGGTTGTTGAGTCGACTCGGCGAGTCCAAGAGCGTCGACGAGTGCAAGAGCATGATTGCGAGGTTTGATCTCAACGGTGATGGGGTGCTCAATTTTGATGAGTTTAAGGTCATGATGCTTTGAATGATGGTGTATGAAGTGTGATTTTGGTTTGTTTTTGCTACTTTTGTAAATTGTTCATTCATTGTTACTTGGCTTTATGGCTTGAGTGCCGGTTTTCAGCCAGTCTAACTTGAGACTGAGATTGTTACGTTCATTCATTTGCTTCTCTACGGCATATTTGGATTAGACTGGTTGATTAGGACATTATTTTCGAGTACAAATCGCCTACCTGTAAAGAGTAGTTTAGAATATTGCATCCCATAAAATAAAAATGCTTTTCTACTAAGTCTACTCCTTCTCCTATCTTTACAAGGGTTGGTGTTGCTCCATGTTCATGCAGTTTAAGTTAATCATGCATTTTATGTACTTTAACTAGTTTTTGTTTCATTTTGTCATTGGTCTGGGATATGACGATCATGACATCTCATGTTCAAGAGTCTTCCCTCTTGTTCAATGTTCTGAAATATAAAGGCCTCGTTTGTAATAAAAAAATGAATTAGAATAGATAATTCTCTACACCGAACGAGGTCTAAAGATAAAAGTCGTTCTTTGGTTTGAATTGACTGATGCTTGACTGAGATAGTCAATGCAGCACATGCTCCTATAAAACAAAGCAATAAGAAATCATGCTTATATAATAAACAACCGTTCAAGCTAATCACCGTAGTTCAGTGATATTTTAAGCCCATATTATTTGAAGAAACAAAGATATTACATATATATATATATACAAGCAGAAGAACCCTATGACAAGAACCTAAGACAAAATTAAAAACATTTGTAACAGCGCCCAGAAGAACATGTCTTCTGTTTGCATCCTCCAATGCTTTATTCACTTATTGTTTGCCGCTGCTGCTGCCTTCACCAGCGGCTTACAAGAGCTCTCACTGATAAAAATATTCTCTCCCTCCACGCTTTTCGACTCCTCCACCAATCGCGACAACTTCTCGACAACTTCCCCTGCACTAGGCCTCAAACTAGGGTCTTCGTCGACGCAGGCCCTCGCAAGATTTGCCAATGTGACAGCTGCATCAAACGAATAATTATCCCCCAACGCGCTGTCCATCCACTCTCTTAGCTCCTCTGCATTGTCTGACTTCAACACGGATTTGATCTTCTCCGACATGTAAAAGTTTCCTTCTCCCTTAGCGCCCGGCCTGCTTATTGGCGTTTGTCCACACAAGACCTCTAGCAACACCACACCGTATGCAAATATGTCAATGCTCGGAGAAATCACACCCTGTTGAAGATATTCGGGTGCCATGTACCCGAAGCTTTGATCCTCGGCTTCATTTTCAGCGCACTTTGCCATGCCGAAATTCCCAATCTTCGCATTGAATTCTTCATCTAGGAAAATGTTTCGGCTCTTGACATTTCGATGGACATAAGGGGGGTTCATAATGTGGTGCATGTACTGCAATGCCATGGCCACATCAAGACTTATCCTCAGCCTTTGGCTCCACGTTAAGAAACAATAGCATGACGCAATGAACTGGTTTTTGATTGCCAATCCGCCGTGGAGCCAGTCCTTCAAAGATCCATTCTTTGCGTACTCGAAAACCAGAAGCGATTCTTCGCCCTCCGGCCTCAAGCAAGTTCCCAACAGCCTCATTATGTTGGGGTGGTGGTGAATTGCACCATGAAAAAGGCCGAACTCTATCTTCGAAATGCTGTCCGGCTGCGTGCGCTTTACAGCCAAGTTCTTCCCGCTTAGGCGGCCGTGGTACACAGATCCCTCGATATGGTTGCTCGAACTGAAGTCCTCGGTTGCTCTCCTCAGCTCCTCAATTGTATACATCTCCACCAGCGCCTTTCGTGGGGTGGTGGTCTGGACGATCTGACCGTCAGAAGTATCTTGAAATCCTTCAAACGAGACTTTCTTGTCACTTGTCCTCACACTTAGGCTGAGCTGTTGCAGCTCCACATCACATCCTTTAGGTGAAGTCCTTTTCTTTTTCTTCATCTTAAGTAGCAAGAATGCTGCCGCGATCGCAATGCTGGCTCCAACAATGGCTCCGCTAAGTGCGACATATAATCCGATCTGGTCCATTTTCGCCTTCTTCTTGTGTAGACTAATTGCTGGGATGCTAGTTGCCGGAAAGCGCAAATTGGGTTGCCGGGGTTTTGCTAGGGAACCGAGTATAGGTTTTCCTTCAAGCGGAATCAAAAGAGATGTAATAGGTGTCAAACTTTCGGGTCTAAGGCTTTCGAATGATCTGTTATTTGCAGATATGATAGCTTCTTGTGTTGTATTGAGCTTAACAGCCAATTCGAAAATCGTTTTCCCACCACTCACCGGATATGAAATCAAGAGTCTTGGTTGTTTCACAAGTTGAGATGATGATGGACAAGCACATCTCAAGGGGATCACCAACTGAAGCTTATCAGCAAGCCCCCACGGCGAAACTCCCAGATTGTTCTCTCGAATAGCTCTGCAGGTCGTCAAGCCCGCTAGTGACTCAGCAATGCCGTAAAAGCTCTCTCCTTTCACACTACTAGTCTTTGTCAACTCGGCACGAAGAACACCACGACTGCCACAATTACAATCAATCGGTATCAACAAAAGCTCGTCTTTAGGAAGAAACTCCGTGTTAGCTGAAAATCCGTTCGCGTCTGCTATCACCAATGGATTGAGGCCCCAAGCAAGCGCTCAGATTGGAGAGAGAGGAGTAGTACGCGTTAGTGCGAAGAATCGCAAAAGCTGCACACTTGTTCCCGACAGATGATGCATTTGCAACGTTGCAGTAGTAGCCGGAAGCGTCAGGAGACGTGGACTTGCAGCTTAAAATGTTGTGTGGTTTTTGTTCAAATGCAGAGACAGTAAGAAGTGAGAAGAAAAATAGGAAGGAAGAAGAAGAAGCAGCAGCTGCAGCCATGCCGATGAACTAGGCCGACCACTCAGTTCCACATGAGCCTACAAAAAATAAAAACAAATAAAAAACTTACTTTGAGAAGGTGAATATTTTGGATCTATACAAAATATAATTTTGAAAATTGAATGGGAAAATTTTGTCAAAGTTGTTCATGAACAAGATTCTTGGGCATGGCAAAGGAGTTGTTTAATTAGTCCTTACCTTGGGCTAATCCATCCATCCTCCATTACCAAATGCTAGCTAATGGGCAGCTACTTATCCCCAAGTTCCAAATGTCACTTATCATAAACACTTTTTCATCGGTTAGGATGTTTGTTATTTAACAAGTCGGGTTGATAAGTCATCGATAACATTGGTAGATAATATGTCAAAAAAAAAACGTATCGACATGCTATCGATAGATAATCCGTCAGTTACTAGTTTGATATTGATCATAAGCCATTATTCTCTAGACAATATGTTATTTAGTCACTTTAAATGGTGTCGATAAATCATAGATAATACTAATAGGTAACATGTCAATAACAAAAGGTAATAACTTGTAATTCAAACGTTATCCTTGTGAATGAAATGAAAGGATGGAAGAAAGTTTAATTGGCAAGCAGGCAACATCAGTATGGATAAAAATGATGCAGGATTTGGAGAAAATTGAGGATAAAAATGAATGGAAATACAATAGAAGAGACAGTGATGCAGGTTAAAAGCGAGGCATGAAATAAAGGACTACGTTTTATTGATAGATCAAGTTGGTTATGAAGATCGTAGGTTGAGATGCTCCACCACTCACCAATCAACCAAATATTCAAGTCCTCTCCGCTGATCACATAATTTTTTTAATCTTACGAAAAAAGAAAGAATCGAACATAAAACTTGTTTTGAATTTCAAAATGAAAAATAACGATACAATAACCTCCATACTATATGAATTCTCTTGATAATACTCTTTGAAGAAATTTATGTGGCCTGTCATCGGACTGGATAAAAAGTTTGACCGACTCACAAAGCAGTCAGCCTCTCTACATTTAGGTACCACTTTAGATCATAAGTAGGTACAAACCCTAATATTACAGTTCACTTATTTGTGAGTGGGTGGTCGAACATCAAAATTTATCAAATCTTTGACGTCTGTACAATTGTTTTAAGTCTAACTAAGAATCAGATTAGTAAAAACTTGGTTTTGGCAAATCCAACTATAAAGTTGGAAACTCCCATATTTCTCAAAATTTCAAGCACATCCAATAAGAGATTTTTCAGGAATACATGACCGATGATATGTCACATGTTATAATATAAATACAAGAATGTTTTTTTTTTTAATATCCCTCCACTTATATTTGGCAAGTGATGTACACCCATATTTCAAACATATTAAAAAATTTCCACATCGTAAGATCAAAGTCAAAAAAGATGAATGCGCATTTCGTTCAAAGCAAAGACTTAAGTTAAGAAATCCAAGTCCCAATGGACGAACCTAAGAAGCCAACAGTGAAGGGCACGTGATAACACATGCTGCCCACTTCCCTTTCGGTCAACAATAAAAGATTTACCAAATTACCAACTTGGGACTTTGGAGCATGTCTGAAGTTGTAAGAGTAAGATTATCTCCGCTTCTATTTTCATCATCTTTTTTTTCTTTCTTTTACAATTTATTTTTTGTCTTATTATTTTTATAAAAAAAAAGAATCAATATAAGATGTTGACGTGGTTTAACAGAATCATTTAAGTAAGAAGGGAAAGAAAGGAAAAAAGATTAAGAGATAAAATCACCTAATGCTTTTGCCGAGATATAACAAGTTGGGAGTTGCAATTTTCTCCTCTCCCACCACGCATCCACAACAAAGTTACGTTACTGCCCGGCTGCACGTGTACTATACGACAATGCTCAGGTGAGATTAAACTTGTTAATAAAAAAATAGAACTTAATTTCCCCCTTTCTAATAAGCATCAATCCGATCTCTCACTTTTTTGTCTCATTAAATATGTACTTAAGCGTTTCATTATGTTTTTTTATAGGTCTTCCTAATGTAATTTCTTCTCTCCCATGAAATGGATAACATAACATTGAGAAATGCTAATGCAACTCACTCTCTATAAACTCTGTCACGTCATGTTTTTAGCATACTGTTTTATAATATTGGTATGAGAATTAACGTTAAACTGTGAGGTGTTAAAGTAACTTTTACGAAAATCCCTTAGCATTCCTCCACTTTTACGTCTTCCTCGAATAAAAAAAAAGACTAGTTTTATGTGACAATTCAATAGTGGATGCCAAATACAAACATTGTGTTCAGATCGCATATGATGTCTGGTGCATGTGCTCTATACTCCCGAGATCAGGAGAACAACATAATCTCGATATAAAATAAACATGTGCTAACGTGGAATACAGGATTGTCTGGAGAAAATTTGCTGAGAAACGATTTTAACCAAATATTCCCAATGTAAGCAACTGAAGATTTCCCTTGTAGGGGAGAACTTCCATGCACAAAAATGCTACCAAGTCATTAACCCAAACCAATCACGTATTGTCATGTAAAAAAAAAAAAAAAAAAAAAAACATATGATAATGAGTGATTGATACCGACCCAGTAGCATCTTTGTTGCATAATGAGCCTAAATTCACCTTATGACTCATTCGAAAACTGACTACTACGATGAATAATTTCCTGAGTATGTGGGATTCTTGTTCTCTACCCCTACCACTCCAAACCCCGCCCCCACCCCCAACAACACCCCCAGCTGATCTCATCTCAAAAGAAAAAACCATGATGATTTGCAATGATATATTTAGATACTAAAGTCATCCTTCATATTTATGTATAAAGAGGCAAATCCCTGAAGTTAATGAGCACATCGTCAATACGGTTGTATTTCCAGCATCAAGCAATCCGATAACAAAAAAAAAAAAAAAAAAAAAAAAAAAAAAAAAAGGGAAAGATCGACATATATGTATGCAATGTATGAAGGGATTGCCAGCTGAGGGATGTCATGATATTCGAGTACGACATAAGCCGGTGTTACAAACACACAAGAAATACGTAAAAAGCATCCACATACTCATCACAGTTTTAAAACCATGTCAATTCGATCATAGAGGCACACACTGTAAATATATGTTGATAAAAAAATAGCAAATTATGATGTCTTGCCCATACCACTATCAACTTTTTTGTTGAACTTCCTCAACGCTACTTCTCAAAAGGGATATTACTGTTGCAGGCTCAGGGGCTCCAAACACGGAACTGCCTGCAACTATGCAGTTGGCTCCGGCTGAAGCTGCCGCATCAATCGTTGAAGGCCCTAAGCCACCATCTACCTGTGACATGAGATGGAAAGGAACTTTTGTACGTGTCCCCGGAAGAAACAACCCTTAAAATGTGTGTTGAGAGGAAACATGTGAGGTTATTGACTTACCTCTATATCTAGCGAAGGGTACCTTTGTCTTAGTGTGCGCACCTTCTCCATCATTTCCGGCATGAACTTTTGTCCACCGAACCCAGGTTCTACCGTCATAACAAGAACCATTTCCACACAATTTTGACCTTCTATCTGTAAATAACAAAACATCATTTGAATATCTTCTGTATTAAAATATCTCTCCGGAGTAGACAGTTACTGAATACTAAACAATGGATACGATGACAAAAGATCAGATTGTCTTTCCTAGGTCACTAAATGTCATGCAAGTAAGCCTGGTCAATCAATACATATACACCAAACTATATGGGGTAGGGGGTTTAGATACAAAGAAAGAAGTAAGACCAGAGGATAAACTTCTTCAATTGGCGTTCCGGGCTTTAATGCCACACCTGGCGTCATGCCCTTGGACTTAATTCTTTGAACAAGTTCTTGCCAATTGTCTGCACAAACAAGGATAACGAAAGATAATGAAGGAAAAGTAGGGAGTCCCTTTTGTATCAAGAAAATACCACACGAACAGGTAAAGGAAGTAAAATAGGAACATTCCAATTTCCGACCACAACCAACCTTTAGATACTTCAACATGAAATGTAAAACCTGAAGCACCGGCTTTTCCCATAGGTTCGACATAATCAAGTGGATTTGTGACCATAAGGTGACAATCAAGATACGCCCTGTAGCGAAAAAAAAAGAATGATACGATTATACCAACATCCATTTATACTCGATAAAAATGAACGTAAAACAATGTCAAGGTAGTTACTTTGTGTGCTTTCTCAAACTCTGAATGACCGGAGCACCGAGTGTTAAATTCGGGACAAAGTGCCTGTTGGTCAGAAAGATAAATGAATCCAAGACCACCCACTATTTACATTCGTGAGAAAAAGCAAACATTGCGATTAACATAAAACATCAATTAATTACAAAGTCTTCAGTAAGCACATACGAAATTTTTCAAAGAAAGCAACTTCATAGATAGATTATGCAAAGATGTCGACTTCAATACGAAAAAGCACACATTAATCCAATTATTAGCTAACAGAATTATCATAACAGCAACAATAACAACAAAACCTTATCCCACTAGATCATGTCGGTCGGGCTATACGAATCCTATAATGTCACTGCGCTCAGTTTTGCGCCAAGCCTTAACAGAATTTTCAAAATCTATCCAATCATTAACTACTCAATGTATCAAAGTTAACCAAATAAATAAATTTGTTAAAAAAAAAATAAAATAAAAAAGGAATTAGCAAACCCAAATCGTTGGCAGCCACTTGAGAGTCATGAGAAATTGGGAATTACTAAAACAGCAACAAAAAAAAAGAGTCAAACTTACCCATCCTGCAATACAAAGACGAGGTTTTTGTCAAACACTAGACATGGTATTAATGAAAAAGCATTGAAATTCATCGGACAATAGAAGAGATGGATTGAGGGCGTACCATGATGTCCATGTGGAGCCAATCGGCGCCGCATTTGAGCATGCGCTCAGCCTCCGATGCCAAATTGGCGAAGTCCGACGACAGCATCGACGGTGCTATTTTCGCCGCCACACCCATGTTTTCAGAAGCCTCCGAGACGACAAAAGTTCGATGCGGGCGGAGGGTCGGTGGCACGAGTAGTTAACATACAGCGCGGCTCCGCTTAGGCCCAATAAAAATGGATCAAGAAACCTCTGAGGCTCAATATGTAAATGGACAAACATACAATAACAATAAAATGGATGGTTGACTTATTGTCAGAGTTGTGCTCGATAAGTCAATTTGTGTGCCTCTTTTGGGAAAGAGATCCTTTATGGATCTCTCCCATCAGAGTCATCGAATCTATTCATCTAGACTATTGAAATTTAATCCAACGGCTATAAACAATAGCCCTTTAAAAGTTATAATAATTTTAATCATTGAATCAAATTTTAAGGATCTGAATGAGTGAATCTGGTAGCTTTGGTGGAATAGATCTTAAAAGGATGTCTTCCCCCTCTTTTGTGCCTCAAGTTATAAGCTAGAGTTTGGGATGCCCATCTCTTGTTCCTTGTCTTGGTTTTTAGTAAAAATGAGGAGCATCTACCATATTTTTACTCTTCATGCTCAAATCTTTCTTTCTTTTATGTTTTGTTTCAATTATTTATCCGTTTCGATGATTGCAAATTCAACCGTTCATTGTTCTAGTGGGTAATCAGTTTCAAAACATATAGCAATCCTACCCAAGATTCACCCTATATTAGGCGGTTGCAAATGAATTGGGTTTGATAATGTATAGAAGAATCAGTTGCAACATTAGCATGTGTTTTAATAGGAAAATTAATGAAAATTGTTTGAAAATTTTGAATTTTAACTATAATGATAAAATAAAAGGTAAAATAAATAGTACTGGGAGATTTTCGTTAAAATTATTGGTATTAATTCTATGAAAAATATCAGTAAGAGAGAGAGAGAGAGAGAGAGAGAGAGGAGGAGGAAAGCCACGTGGACGGCGCGTCTCATATGAATTTGTTCTTATATTCAATAATTTGACTGATTGATTGATAATTATTCCAAGTGAAGATATGACCAAAGTATGGTGTGGATGCGTTCAAACCACACGATAGAGACAAGGCCAGCCCAAAACAGCAATTATGCTTCAATCGCTAATCAATTTCAATCTCTTCTTTATTCGTGTTTTTAGAATCAAGCATTAACTTTATACATAGTTTTTTGTTGCTCAAAGCTCACACTACACGAGCAATTATTTGGTATACGAAACACAATCATCGAATGTTATTTATCAATCCAAACGTCTTTAAAATGCATAAATAATACATAACTTTTGAGAAATCTCATTCAATTAGATAGAATAATTTAAAAATAAAACAAAAAAATATTACAGTCGGTTCGATAAAGATCAAGTGACATGACCGATTATTATTTAAATGAGATAGTCTGATAGATCCCTGTAAGGCAAGTGTTGTAAGTTCTTATTATTCCTTGTCTACAATTATCCAAAATTTGATTTATACTACCCTATAGATAGTTCGAAATGCATAGGAACAATAATCAATTTTAACTCGAATGGTTTGTAGAGGAACTCTACCTTCTTAGATCCATTCAACACGTACAATTTCTTTTATGTCGATACGTCTTGCAATTTGTACTTGAATCCCTTTTGTACCTGTCTGTTCAATTAATTCAATAGCTTTTGTCATTGCTTTGCCAAAATGAAACTCTATTATTTGATTATCCTGCTATAAATTGAGGAGGAGTTGATAGAAGAGCTTCGGATCGAATCTCATGTTTCCTGAACTTATAATTTTTTCTTCATATCATACAAAGTTTTAGTGAATTCACATCTTCTAAATGTGCTATGTCGACTTAGATTTAGGGCATGGGGGCCATCGACCCCACTCAACTATCATATATGCCCTTATATTATCGTATGTCATGATCATGTACGTGGCGCACTGCATGACCTGTCTGTGTGTTTTCCCTCTTAAGTAAAACTTTTTTTTAGGTCAAATCCCTTAAGTGAAACTTTATCCATCTTTTTGGACAGATTAGTTCTTAATTAGCAAGTATTGGAAAGCGAGGAGGAAAGACAAAACCCCTTTGTTATCCTTTTTTGAAGCTCTTAAAACTATTTTATTTCTTTAATGGGGTTCTCTCTAAACATAATAGTAAACTAATTAAGTATCCACCACCACTCGATGAAAGATTAAAAATAAAAGTAAAAAGTGCGTGGCACTTGAGAGAGACAATTTACTTGTAATATGTAATTTTTTATGATTAAATTATTATTTAAATATTAATTAATGTATTAATTTTTTATTAATAACATATCATATAATTTATAAATATGATTTAAAATTTAATTTACCTAGCATTATTCTAAAACAAACAACGATTGGGAGCAACTTAATTTCATCTACCAGTCACCATTGTACGAGCAATGATCCTTGTTAGATATTTTCATTATCATCATTCATGTCCCGCCCCCTCTCACGCCACACTCATCACTCATTACATTTGGCGGCCTCACACAAGAATCTCTCCTCACTCAAACTTACCCCTTGCATTCTGACTCCACTGCATTTTGGTCGAACAACCATGTGGGACCGGCATCAGTTTTTTTTAACTTTCTAAAGAATACCTAAACTGCACTTTTCACGCTTCTCTCTAATACTATATGGAAACCTAACCCTACCTAATACCTGTGCAAAGGATTCTTGGAACACAACTGTTACCATTTTTATGATTTTTTTTTCTCGTCCATGTTTGCACACATATAAATTAGAATCCAAGCGTTTTTCTTTTCTTTGAGTGATGAGGTGCGATTGATCTTGCTGGACTTGCACTACACATTCCCACGAGGAGGCAAATTCAGGGGCAAAGCATATGAAACTTCAGGTTGAATGGAGTGTTGATTGCTTGCCCACTACAATTACTAACTATTGCCTCTCGTGCATGAAAGGGACGTCGTCGACGTAGAGTAGACATAAAAAAGGTAAATAAACACAAAAGAAGAAGAACAATCGAGATGGAAACAATACCAAACTCTTACACAAGGCAAACTAAAAGGCATTTATCGCTTTAAAAGGAAAGTATATGAAGGTCTTTATTTCTGTTACAAGATGAAAGACTTGTTGATTTATGGCAGACGATACACACACGTCTATATACTTACTTTTCTTAGGTGTAGGACCTTAATCTTTATCTTCATTTATGCTCCTACATTAACAAAAGTTTAGTGTATGGGTGGACGTTTAAATGGTCGTATTTATAATGGTTAAGCCCGTTAGTGACATGTGAATAACTAATTATCTTGGATTGACTCGGGAAAATTATGAACATCTTGTTAAGAAAATACTTTGTAAATTTATTAAAAACGTACATAAAGTTATAAACTTCAATTACATTCATTTCACGTTCTTGTAAATTCAATAAATCTACTTCTTAGCCACGACCCATGCATCAATGAGAAGCTTGAACACGTGTTTAGTAACATCATTCAAAAATGTAAAAAGATTTGCAACGAAAAAAACAACATGATCCTAAATAGTTCCAAACGTAATATATATATTATAAATTTTTTATGATAAAATCTCACACATTCAATACTAATATGTGGTATATACAAGTATGAGACAACATTGTGCGATTAATGCTGGGCCACTCTTTGATCTTGAAAATCTCCTTTACAAGTTAATTAGGTTATGATCAATTTTGTCGCAGCCTTGGCGTAGGGTGAATTCCATCGTTTTCATCTTGGTCCTTTATCCAACTGAAGTTCTTATCCACGTCTCTCAATTTGTCTCTTTTGATGTGATCATGCAAGATTAGAAAAAAAAATTAGATTTAGATTGATTAGTGGAGAGATAATACAAAATTGAAAGGACAAGACGTCGGCTAATAAGAATATGAATTGAATTAATTAAAAAGCAAATTATAGTAATTTTTAAGTCTTCTGTCAATCAAACTCAAACCACATACAGAGAGGAGAGGTGTCATGCTGACCTAACAAAACTACCAGTTTCAAACTAGGGTTAACTGGCTACGTTCCATCTTGTCAAAAGTATGCCACGCTCTGCAATCTGCATGATTTTATTTGGTTGGTGATATTTACAAGTACTTTTTTTAATTCTTATATATCTTTTTTAAATTTATTGTTTAATTATTTTTAATTTATTTGATTTGATAATTAAAAATTAAAAACAGTCTGCAATGTTAAAAAAGGTATGTGATATTGAATGAATACTGTATCATAATCATTTACCAAACATTTATTGCTTAAAAATTAAAATAGAAGGCACCCCAAAAAAATATACTATAAAATCTCAGTATTTTTGTTTTATGATTTTTGTATTCACTCGTTCAAAATTTCATATAATCGGATGATATTCTTCTTTATTTGTAAATGAGAGGTTTTCTTTCAAAACCTTTCTTTTTTCAGTATGCCTGTTCGTATTTCATGGATGAAAATTTCAATAACAAATTATATTACTCATTATGTGATTTAGACCGACATCTCATTCTCTTTGGTATAAAATATATCATTGTATTAAAAAAAATTTCAAATGATATGAGTGCAATAATAAAAAATAGATGTGGAAAAATCACTCGCCCTGCCTGTTCGTTTTGTTCAGGTTTCCAATAGTTGATGGCATGGCAATAAATACCTTCAAAGCCTTGGATCGTCAGCTAATACCGGTCAACTTTGTTAAATAGAAATTCTCTTCAGACTTTCGTGTCTGAAGTTGATGAATTCAGAAATTTAAGTCACTCATTTTAAATTTTATAAACATCATATTAATTCTCATTTCATACAAACTAAAACTCCAAATTTCTTTCTTTTGAACAGCTCAAATCTTTTGACTATCCTGGGCTTGAGATGAGTTTGGTATGCATGTATATTTATATGTATTGCATTGCACATAATAATTCATTTAAACGTGATTATTGTAGTAATTAATGACATCTAATTGTGCATTTTCATGGACGTAGTTGAAGTCAACTTTTGACCAGTGGCCATCATTTTTTAGTATGGCAATTTAAAGTCCTTTTTAATCAACAATTTTATAAGTATATTTGACTGTAATTAAAGGAAAGAAAAATTCAAGCATAATTCAAGCACTAAATAGCGATTTTATTCCCTCAAAATTTTTGTTGACGATGTTGAAACAAAAACAATTTAATCACCTTAAATGTTTCATCTTCGTTTCTCATCAAAAGAATTTATACATAACAAAGATGATTTTTTTTTTTTTGACAAAAACTCGATATTTATTGAATTCAAATACACTACACCAAATTCTAACTAAAGAGGTTTTGATAGAGATTAGAAGAGTCCTCTAACCATATAAATTTATTGTCAATAGAAACGACAAACATAGCTAATGGTATTCTGAAGAAAAAAAAAATAACACTATCACATCTTATAACAAATCACCATTTCATATTAGTAAATTAATCAAATGACGATATGTGATAAACTTTAAATACAATTACGTTGACGTTCGTGTTGCAGATAAGATTTTTCCGGAGTTGAAAAGTTTTTTTAACCCTTGGGCCAAAAATTCAGAGATTCACCGGTCAGCTTTGACTTCGAGAGAAACAGCAGGCCCCACAAATTTCCACCAATACAAAAAAGAGGAAAAGCTCAACAGCCCCCAGTGGGGCACCACAACCCTATAAACCCACGATTCCACACAAACAGTAGAATGCACCTCCTCATATGGCCTTAACTTACCTTTCAAGTCCTATCTCTTTCTCCGCGCGAGAAAGGCATCTGGGCACTCAGAAGTCCATAAGCATAACGCCAAAAAACGCCCTCCTTCCCCTTCCCCCTCCCCCCTTCTGCTTTACTCTCTCTGCCTAAAAGGTGTGGTGTTCGGAGTAGCGCTGAGAAAACTATTGGGTTTCCAGAGTAATATATAGAAACTGATATATATATATATAGAGAGAGAGAGAGAGAGAGATGGGTTCATGTGTTTCGGTTCATAAGGACGCAGATTCCGTCATGAAGCTCCGGCTTTCAATCGGGTCCAAAACTGATAATAAGCTCGTCATCCCACCATTCCCAGCCGAGGATGATAAACTCACCGCCAATATTGACCGTCAGATCGCCGATCTTCCTCTTAAATCTCAATGGTCGTCCTCTCTCTGTGCCGCCGCCGCCGCCACCACCACCACCTTCCGGGACTACGGTAAGAAAAAACCAACCTTGTTACAAAAAGAATTAGTTTTTGGTCTTCTCTGGTCAAACCAATCAAATGTTGCCTTTTGGTTTTTTGGATATTTTCACACAAACTTAGGTAAATTCTTTTGAAAGAATAAAGCATGTGCTTATGCTTGGTTTTTGATCTTTTGGATTATAAGATATATGAAAGGTTTATGCTTTGAGTGCGAAGTGATTTCCGCATACTCTTTTACCGTATATGTACGCGAATCAAATAACAGAAATATGCAAAGATGCGTGCAGAACGAGAAAAAAGATTATTCGAAAATCATTTTCCTTTTTGCTTATCATTTTCTGGTTAATTATTTTTTATTTAATATTTTTTGGGTTTAGTCATAGCTTAATTAGATTTCTCCTCCTTTATTTGTAGAAGCTTTAGAAATTGCTTTCACGTTTATGACACTATCTATCTACTTGCCTTTTTAAGTATGATTCTATTGCTTTCAAGATAGTGAAGACAATAGCCCTTATTTCTTGTAGGTGGTTGTGGATTTAATTGGTGATGTGATATTTTTTTAAATAATTTCTAAAAATGTTCACAAAACTGAGTTGTTCTTCAAGTGTTTTGGGCTAAGGAGAGGGATCCTTCCTTCCGGATCCCTCCCTCTTAATATACTAAATTCGATGATTTGGGTTATTGAAATTTAATCGAATGGTTACAAGGCTCATTTTAAAAGTTATAATAACTTAGCCGTTTGATCAAATTTCAACTGTTGGGATCCCAGACTTGGTGGATTAGGAGGAAGGGATCCCTTTCCTTGGCCTAAAACTGGGTTGATCTTTGTCGGGAGTGAAACCTTTGAATCCGTCGCGTATTTTACAAATTCGACTAGAAATACGCCTAAACATTTCGATCATGCCCCTGTTTTTTGCAGGGAAAAAAAAAAAAAAAAGCTTGAATTTTAATTTTGTGTGTCACTTGAAAAATGTGAACTTTTAGTACACTAAGTTTGCCCAGATTACACAAGGAATCGGTGAAAGTCAATGTTCTCTGACGGAGCTTTCAGTAGGTGTGCGGTTGTTGCTGCAAGTAGGATTAGGTTGTTTTTCATATGACATATAATTTACTGAGATTGTGGTCCCTCTGCTTTCCCTTCATTTGAAAGTGATGAATATCGATGAGATAATTGACTAGAGCCAGTTTTGGCTTAAAGCATAGTCTCTAAGGGATGGATGGGCCACGTTTGGGAATGTGTAGTGTTTAGAGGCCAACTAGCATTTGGTATAGTGGTAGGCGAAATGATTTCCGCACACTTCTCTTTTCTTACTCTAAGTCTCCAGGCTCATGTTTATTTGCGTCCCTTGTCCCAAACGTGTAGTGTTTAGAGACGAACTAGCGTTTGGTATAGTGGTAAGCGAATTGACTTCTGCACACTTCTCTTTTCTTACTCCAAGTCTCCACGCTCATGTTTATTTGCATCCCTTATTCTTTTTTCATTTGTTTAATCTAAAGGGGATACATAAACAATGTTGTGTCGAAATGTAAAGGGGTATGCGGAAATCACTTTCCTAATGGTAGTTTACTCTACTTGGTGGGAGTATATCTCAAGTCTGACTCTCACGGAAGTGAGGAAGATGTATATTCGTGATGAGTTTGATACCTAGATGTCGCTAGTGCATTGAGATGGTGTAACTCTGCATCTTTCGTATCTCATTGTGTCATCCACGGTTCTGAAACGACTCATGTTGTTACTAGAAGTGGTGTACCTAATTGCTTCTGTTCCAACCTAGTTATATCTAATTAACTTGTGTTTGATTTTCTATTTGTTTGCTGGTGTTAGTCAGATGGATGTTTTAGGCAAGCATTTGGAAGCTTTCTATTAAATTGCTACAACATTTACCCTAATTCTGTTCAGCCTAATTTACTTGGGACTGTTTCATGGATAGAATTTTGAAGCTCCTTTTGTTCTTGAGCAGGTAGTAAAGAGGATTCCTTTTTTGATACCCGGCCGTGGTTGGACTCGGACTGTGAAGATGATTTTTACAGTGTGAATGGCGGTAAGAATCTAGTCGAATTCTTCGAGCCATTTTGTCTTGCAACATTGTGATTTTCCTTACGTTTCTTCCCTTCGGTGAGCTAGATGTAAAAGTTCATGAGAAAATGGATTGTTGGTTTAGCTGTGCCACAATAAACATAAAATGCAGGATTGTTGTTCGCTTTCGTGTTGAACTTTTTGTGACTTTGATGGCCTCCGGTGCAGATTTTACTCCATCTCGCGGCAACACTCCCGTCCATCACAACTTACCCGCTGGTTCCTCTCCAATCAACAAAACTCCTTTTGAGAACAGAACTCCTGTTTCCATTCCTGTTCCATCTCCAACACCAACAGAAAAGAAGAAGAAATTACTTGAACTTTTTCAGGAGAGCTTCAAAGATGATGAATACGCGAACAATGAAGTAAAGCCGCCAACTGCACTTAACCTCCCTCCAAAGTCTGTCAATGGAACTAATTCCGTGTGTAGTAGTGAGAGGACAACAAATGGAGACGTTCAAACTGAGATTGAGATGGGGAAACCATTTAGGGCCTTGCCGTGCTGCCTTCCAAGCTTAGTTTCTTGCCGCAGCTCGAGTCACAGGAAGAAGATGAGCCCTACCATTCCTGTAGGTGATAAAGCTTGACCATTTTTCCTGATATCGTAATACAGTGTAAATTTGAGAAGTTAAAAACTCGCTCGAGTTGCAAAACTTCGACCTCAATGTCTTGTAAAGTGCTAGAGATCCTAGCTGCTGCTGCTGTTGATGTTGAAATTAAGAATTTTGGGGATGGAGAGGCAGCAGCACTGAAATCTAATGGGAATCCATCAACGCAACTGAAATCTTAGCAGGGAGCTTGTTACTGCATATTTAATAAAGAGAGAAAAATCCATGTTCATATTTGCCCATTCATTCTATTTTGATTTATTCAATCTACAAGTCAAAAAATAATTATGGTTTTCGGAAATCGCTTTCCAGAAGAAAATAAGCAAGAGAAGCGGACATGAGGACTGTTTTTCCGATAGTTCATTTTCGGGCCTTGGGGCTTAACATGAAAATCAAGGGAGATGATCGAGAACCCATTTTGGACAACATTTTTGGTTGGTGTGTTTTCTCTTTGTCCGTTACAGCCGGGCACGAAATTTTGTGCCTATATTTGTTTTGGTTCCATTTGACTCTCATATGAACAAGAAAAAATTGTATAGAGCGGTTTTGTTACATGCAACCCTTTCGCTCGTAGATGTCTGGTGAGGAAGATCGAGAAAATGATTACATGAATCCGTGATTTTGATAGACAAAGGTTTTTTTAGATGCAATGAACGAAAAAAACTTTCGCAAAACAAAACGATTATATTTTATGTAAGCCTTTTTCTCTTATAAATATCACGGGATGATTGAGATTGAGAGCAAGATTACATGAACCCACAAGTTTTTCTCTTAGTGGAGGAGATGGGAAGGAGTCCTTTTTCAAGCCATTGTGAAAAAGTTATAAACTGATTCTTTGGTAGGAGTCCTCAAGATAATTTTTTTTTTTTGCCACTCTGACAAATAGAAAGTGGAATCAGAAGAAAGTGGCTCGATTTCTGGCTTTGATTCTTATTCATCAATCTTGTCAATGTGAAGGGAAGAACTGTGCGCCATAAAAAGCCAAAACTCCACAACGGAAGGCACGAGGTGGAGCAATAATTCAAATCTTTTTTCAGATGATAAGTTTGTATGGTTGTTGGAGTTTTGTTGAGGCAATGAAGCATGGGCTCATTGGGGGTGGACATGACACATTACACAAGTATGTTGTTATTATGACTTGAATATTACGATGTGTTGCGGTGCTATGTAAATTACTCTCTTTAATTAAAGGGAAGATTCGAGCAAGGCTGACTCATGCGACGACTCACTTATAAAAATGTTAAATCTATGAGGCGGCTACTCATATCCAAATTTGTATTAATTTCTTGATGTGAGATTTTTATTCTTTAGCAACTACTATATCCTCGACAATAGAAGTGAGTTCACATGAGATATAATTGGGAGTTGAACAAGATAATATTTGATCACCATTATTGTGATGCAATATCAGACAATTATCATGGATTTGCAACAAAAAAAAATTCTTTCAAGAGAAGTCCATGCTAATAAGATATAGTGTAGAGAATGTACAGCCAACAATGCTTGATAAACGGGTCGTGTTTGTCATTTTTGTGTTGTCTGATAAACGGGTTGTGTTTGTCATTTTCGTGTCATACTCGATTATTTGAAGGGGTCATGTCGTGTCAAATCCATTATCTTAACGGGTTCTTAACAGGTGATCCGATAACGACTCAATTTGTTAATGGTTTGTTGCGTTTCACGTTTGATTAATGAGTTATGCAATAAATTGGCATGCGTAATGTCTAGATCTGACAAACGATATCTTTTTGGGTTCTTAAAGGTAACTCGATAACGACTTAACTTGTTAACGGGTTGACTCGAAACCTATTATATTCATGTTATTTCGTGTTGAATTAACAAATCGTGCAACAAATTGCCTGACCGAGCCTTATCCTACGGGTGTGCTGAAAACATATAAAATGTTACACAACCTAGACAGCCACAAACAGATTGGTGCTTCTGCGAATCTTCCATTTCTATGACTTATTATATCCTAATTAAGCTAAGTTGTTCATCTCCAATGTGAAATGTACTTGTTCTTGGATACTGCAGTTGATTCTAAAGTTGCCTAAGCCACATGCATCACATGAATTCCACGACGAGAACTTTGTTTTCAGTTGCAGAACGCCAACTCAAACGTACAAATATAGCCAATACTTTGTACTTGTCATGTTTCTTGACGCACGATTTGATTGAACCTCCTTGAGATTACAGACAAATTAATCTTCCGAACTTGCATGCAGTGTCGATTTCGTCTGGGGAAAATTTTAGGAGGATAGCCTAATTCCATAAGTTGTATGGCAACTCTCACAATCAAATGAGACCATTCACATTAGACTCTATCTAGCTTTACATTTGTCCTATACTTTCGAAAGATATGATGTAATTATTAGGCTTCACTTGATCACAATCAAAAGACTGAGAAAAATATATATAATTATTAGACTTCGCTAACATGATCAACCGATCTATTGTGAAATTAGGAGTGCAACTTTATTCAATGTTACGTTCTTTCATCTATTTGCGTTAGAGAAAATCTTCATTAGATCAACCTAACTATATCATTTGTATGTCAATTCTACTTGGCCCTACATTATCTCCGCACAAGGAAATTTGTGAGAACTGCCATACAAATGTCACTTAATATTTGCAGTTTTGGATGGGTCTAATTAGGTACTCACATAATCGTGTAGTGGAGCCCACATTATTGTGTTTCCCAAAGATAAAATCCTCCATCCTAATCTCCAGTTCAGAGCTCTCTGTCATTGAAATAGCAACTGCAGTTCTTTATAGATCTCTTCTATTAAATCTTACCAATCAACAAATCAATATTATTAAAATTTAATCAAACGGTTAAAAACAGAGATCATTTTAAAAGTTATAATAACTTTAAGAGAAATTTTAATTAAACCCTTTACACCCAACTTACTGTTTAAACCCATATTATTTTTAATTAAACTATCAATATCTCTTTTAACCCAAATTTACTACCTAAATTACCCTCACAAACTCAACTTAATATATAAATTTGTCTTTACACCCATTTGAAATATAAAAACACAAAATCAGTGTTCTCCAACTCATTTAAGATTTGTCTCTCTAATGACATTTGCTTAACTGTGATATAATTTCTTTTATAAAATGTTGTAGAATACAATTATATCTGCTACCAAAAGATTCAAATTTGTTCCTAGGTTCATTATCTAATAGAATTTATCTCTTATGAAACTATTCCACTCTTTATTTGTTTCTTCTACTAGTATCCTCTTGCATGCTTCGTATCACATGAACAAATTCCCTGCTGCAGGCATCAACTTCATGCAGAGCGTTCTGCTGCAGACGTTGAGGCATTTACCATGGAAAAAAAATAGTCTCTTCTATGCAAGCATCATGGAAAAGGTGCTGATTTTGTTCCTAAGTTCTTAAAAAAAAATATATATATATATATATCAAATGATTTTTTTTTTTTTTGAATAAATCGATTCATATCTTAGTTGGAAAATTTAAAACTTCAAAATCACCATCTATGAGTAAAAAATAGTTTTTCTCTATGAAAGCATTTTAAGGTTTTAGATAGAATGAACGTGAGATAAATATTGTGTGATGGTAGGGTTTAATTATGAGGTGGGTTTATTGATAAATTTTGATTTGATTGTTAATTTCATCTTGTACTTGATGATAATTATGCAATAGGATATAAAAGACAATTCACATTTGAAGTTTAAGTTGGGTGTAAAAAAAGGTTATATGGATTCAAATAAAATTTCCCTAACTTTAGCCGTTTGATCAAATTTCAAAAGTCTAGATTTGTTGATTAATAGGATTTGATGAAAGGGATCCGGATCCCTCTCCCAACATTCCAGCTAAAATTCTTTATTTGCTTGCAAGGGTGGCCAATCTCATATCCTATGTATTTTACACGATCAGTTTCTTGATGGTAAGGAAAGGAAAGTCCAGAAGTGACCTACAATGCCACATCATTGAAAAGAACGTAAACATAACCCGATAAATTAAGTGTAATAACAAAATCAATTAAAATTTTGAAAAAAAAAGAAAATTCAACTAATTATATTATTATGATACTTAATGTACCGATCGTATGCTTTCGACACACTAACATTTTCTCCGCTTCAAGCCAACATCATATCTCACTAGTAGTCAGCTAAGCTGGAAATTAGGAAAAAAGAAAAAGGTACAACTCGTTTTCCCACTCTGTTCTGCCTCCCTTTTTCTTCAGCTATATAATCCCTGAAAGCAGGCAACTTTTCTTCAACTTTTTTTAGGCGAAAGGAAAGCGGTTTTATAGAATTAGACTAACTCAGTTTGTTATGGCAGCAGTCTGGGCGAGCTTCTGCTTCCTACTATCGCTTGCAGCACTTTCACCTCATCGAGCGCACGGCTCCACTTGGGATTCACTATTCGGCCGCAAACACGGTGCTGCGGCCGCCCCGACAGTTGGTATATGCGCGTCGTCGGTGGTTGTGTACGGCTACCCATGTCAGGAGTTTGACGTAAGACTTGAACTAATTAATTAAGCCAATATTGCAGATAATATATAGTTTAGTGGCTTAACTTTAGTTAATAGTGGCTGCACTTTTGTTCAGGTGACAACTCAAGATGGTTATATATTGAGTGTGCAAAGGATTCCGGAAGGTCGCGGGAAAGGCAGTGGTGGCGGCAGCGGCGGCGGGATTAAGAAGCCACCGGTCTTAATTCAGCATGGTGTCCTTGTGGTAAGTTTTCTCCTGACATCCTCGTTGATACGCATGATTTTGTCCGGTTTACGGGAATTCTTATGTACAATTAAGGTACGATCTCTCATTAGTATCTTTCTTATCTCGCAATTAGGACGCAAAATTTTGCTCCTGTTTACGTTTAACTATGCTCTGCGTCTTTGATGAAGAATCATTATGGCATATATTGATTAAAGTTTGCCTTTTCGTTCCACCACCACAATTTCAAATTATGAGAAATGCACCGAAAGTTGCTTTAGATAGATCGTTACGGGCAAAAGTCAAAAAGGGAAATTAAGGGACAACGTAAGAATGATTAACGCATTATGTTATATTGTTATGTACGTAGACGTGAGTTAAGTCAGATAATTAGAAATTTTTGTTGGTAATTGTCACATATTTTTGATAAATTTTTTTTTGTCAAATATTATAAATAAATAAGAGAAGTGTTATTGGCATTCAAAAATTTTCATTTTACATTCTTCATAAGTGTATTTTTTTTTTCAATATATAAAAAATTAAAAATGTAAAATAAAAAATTTAGAGTGCAGATAACCATTTTCATAGATAAAGTCGTTTAAAATATGAAACTTCCACGTAAGTTACAAGAGGACATGCCACGTAAACAAGATTCAAATGTTTGGAGGTAACTCATCGTCAAATTACAAAAAATCAAATTTAAAGTTTCAAGAAGTGGCTCTGAATCTGATTGGATTCTTATGAGGAGGCAAAAAGGACCATCAGAACAGAAGCTGTCCAAAAAATCATGCACCGCCTCACGCATAAATCCAACGGTGCATAATTCAAGATTCCAGCATTTGTTTCTCTTAATATCAATGTTTTAAAAGGCTCGCATCAAGGTGCGCTTAGGCGTCCTGTGAGGCTGAGTTTGAGGGTTGATACCTTTATTTTGAGGGAGTGGGCAGAAGGTGCCACCTAGGCGTGCCTCAGGGGATTTTAATTTTTTAATTTTTTTAATTTTTTATAATACTCTCAAATCCAAATTTTGGGTAGGGTTTTAACTACCTCATATCTATTTATTGCACTATCATCTCTCTGCCTTGTTTTTCGATTTTTATTTTTTTATATAAAGGATGTGTGCGCCGTCTACATGCATTGTTATATGTGTGCTCATTATGCTTTTCATCCTCTATTTTATATATATATATATATATATAATATGTATATATATGTGTGTATATGTATTTATAATATATGTGTGTGATCAGGATGATTATTGATTAATAATCTTCTTCTTTTTTAATATAATATATGTGTATGCTCAGTGTATATATTAAAAAATTTAGGTCTTGTGAGGCTTTGCCTCACGCCTAGACTAGGCTATCCCTCGGACGCCTTGCTCACGCCTCACGCTTTTAATACACTGCTTAATATTGACTTTATTGAAGTTGAGGTGTAACGTATGCAGATATAAGTTAGACCTGTTTTAACTAATAAGTGTACTACTTGTTGTTATGTATTAAGATATTTTGCGATAAACGTTAATACTTGTGCTAAGTAGGTGAGGAGATGCAAGTTGGGGACACTTATCAATTTCGACATGATTAGGAGTCGTCTATTTGAAGTTTTAGGACATCCGAGTTTAAATCTCTCAACCTGAAAGCTAGGGAGTCTTTGTCAAATATATCTTTATTGGTGGGTTTCTATATTGTGTATGTGAATGCAGGATGGAGTCACCTGGCTCTTGAATTCTCCGGACAGAAATCTGCCGTTGATTCTGGCGGACGACGGATTTGATGTGTGGATTGCTAACACCAGAGGGACCAGGTTCAGCAGGCGACATACTTCCATGGATCCCCGCGATCCGGTCCGATCTTATATGCACTTTATTTTTTATAATTCAGGATTAAATATCTGTTTTTTTTTTTTTTTTTTTTTTTTTTTTTTTTTTTTCTGGATTTTAATAGCAATTAGCTTAATGAGTTGTGATTTGTGACAATGGCAGAAATTTTGGAATTGGTCTTGGGATGAACTGGCGGCTTTTGATCTACCAGCAGTGTTTGATTTCGTGTATGGCAAGGCAGGACAGAAGATCAATTATGTTGGCCATTCCATGGTGAGAATCAATATATTTGTTCCGTAAATGCACCTTTGAGAAATATAAAAACTTTTATGAATATTGCTGGCTTATTTGGAAGTGCTTTTAAAGTGACTAAAAGTGTTTTTTTAGAGAAAGTGATTTTGGATTCAAAAATTACTTGAAGTGTTTTTTTTTTTTTCAGGATTCACGTGCATTTTTACTAAAGATTGGTTCAAAAAACATTTGCACCAAAAGTGTTTTCAACCATTTTAAAAACACTTCAAAACAAACAAAATCGTATTTTAAGTTAACCACTCATTGTCAGATGTGTAGGTTAAAACTTATGATAATGCGTGGTTGATTGAGATGTTGGCACAATGGCATCCCGATAGGTTTGAATTGATTTTCGCACACATTTTCTACCAGTGCACACTCCAGCAGCCCTGCTTATTTTTTAACATTGAATTGAATAGTTTAATACGAAATCAGTCAAGCGAATGCGCAAAAATCATTTCCCTTTCTGTAAATTTACGCATCTTTGTAGTTTCAAATCAAGACATTTCAACTTTTTTGAGAAGAAAAACATGTGTTGATTTGTTTGGCAGGGAACTTTATTTGTATTGGCATCGTTATCAGAAGGGAAACTGGTGGACCAGATGAAATCAGCAGCCTTGCTAAGCCCCATTGCTTATTTGAGCCACATGAACACTGCACTTGGTGTGGCTGCTGCCAAAGCCTTTGTTGGTGAGGTATTTCAGTTGTCAATAATTGTGTCAATGATTCCCAATATTAATTTGTAATACAATGTTTATGTCTTAATACATGTGACTAATTACTTAAATGCTTGATTTCCTCAACAGATCACTACACTTTTCGGACTTGCGGAGTTCAACCCGAAAGGGTAAGAATGACAAATTAATCACCTGTTTGTGTGTTGCATTACGGAAGTATTTATGATACTACGTAAAGTGTATGATCGCTGTTCATTTATATTATACTGGTTAACTGATTATATTACGTGACGATGTTTGGGTACTATCGACTTGGTATAATCTGAAGTTTGTCCTAATTGCAGGGACCCAGTGGCTGAATTTCTGAAAGCTCTATGTGCTTATCCAGGAGTTTACTGCTATGACTTACTACAAGCAGTTACTGGTATAATTAGTCAGTTCTTATCATCTCTAATTATTATAGTGCATCTATCATAATTATAACACAATATTGCTAATCACCTTCCTAAATTGATCTGATTTAAGGCAAAAACTGCTGTCTCAATTCTTCCACCATTGATCTCTTCTTGGAGAATGAGCCTCAGTCAACATCCACCAAGAACATGGTGCACTTGGCTCAAAGTAAGTTCTTTCACCAATCTTAAAAGAGAGGTTCTCGAGTGTCACAAGTTGAGTATGGCTACGTGTTAATTAGTCACGTGATGAAACATATAGATACGTAATTCTATGCAATTGACAATAAGACAATTTAAGTAGTTATCCATTGTGACATAAATTAACTTGCAGCCGTACGAGATGGGAAGTTGGCAAAATATAACTACGGCAGACCAGACTTAAACTTGATGCATTATGGCGGATTTAACCCTCCAGTTTACAACCTCTCCAACATTCCCCATGACCTTCCTCTGTTCCTCAGCTACGGCGGCCAAGACGCGCTCTCCGATCTTCGCGACGTGGCGCGCTTACTGGATAGTCTAAAACTTCACGATGTGGGGAAGCTCACTGTTCAGTACATAGAGAATTATGCACATGCAGATTTCATCATGGGGTTGAATGCTAAGGACATTGTGTATAATCAAGTGACTGCATTTTTCAAGCAGCAACACCGATTTTACTAAGACTGAGGCCCGAAGGTTAACTAATGGACATGGGTCATGAGCTCAAGTAAAATGTACCCAGAAATTGTGAATAATTTTAATGCATATTTAGTAGAATTTCGTCAACAACTGTTAATATTAGTAGGAAACACTTCTAGAATCAAACTAAAGGGCAAATCATTGCCAATCGATTGTTAATGCCAAAGGCAACAATAATTACAATAATAGTTATGTGCAATAATAGTCGAGTTCATGAGTTTTGGTTCGTCTAAATGGTGCCGCTTGTGATTTTGATTATTTGCCCGATTTTGCTTCTTGAGAGGCTAAAATTGTTTTACGATAGAAGCTTTTGGTGTCATAGAAACGTTTTATAGAGAAATCACATCATGTGCTCTTCTTGAAGCACTTACAAATGCTTTCTCAAGAAACAATTGAGTTTCTAATAAAAATTTCGATATATTTCTAACAAAAGTGCTTTTAACAAAAGTACTTTTAATAAAAGTGCTTTCTTCATTTTGTAGCTGTCATTTTTTGACATTTGCGTGTAAAACATTGAGTTCTCACGACCAGCCTTCTAGTGAATATGATCACCAACATATCTTTGTTTAAACTCCAAGCTTCCTTCCTTTGCGGACAAACCAAATTCTCTGAATTCTTAACCTAATCTCACTTCACAAACTCAGCCTGTTTTCTCTGCAGAATTACACAAAAGCCTTGTCTAGGTTGCAGACTTGCAGTATACTACCTCATGCTTCTTGGGGCAGTTTGGTAAATTGGTCTGCGCTTGATCAAATGTTCATCTTGTGAAACTCATCAAACATTACCAAATAAATATTTTTACAGCATATATATATAGTTGTATAGGCATTGGAAAGCTCAGACCGTGAAAGGAGCTAAGAGCAAATTTAGACTAGAAAGAATTACAAGAGAATGGGGCGTACGAACACAGTTTTGTTGGTGTTGGTTTTTGCAGCTTTGTTCACAAAGGAAACCTTGGCAGCACAGCATGTTGTTGGGGGAAGCCAAGGCTGGGAGGAATCCACAGATTTGAACTCATGGGCGTCCGGCGAGAAATTTAAAGTTGGTGATCAACTTGGTAAGTTACTTGTCACTTCGTTTCTAGACAGATATCCGTTCTTTGGTAAATAATGGCTTCTCAATAAAGTATGGTCAAGTCATCGATACCATTAGTAGATTGATAATGTTGTCAATAGCAAAATGTATCGACGTGTTATCTATACAGAATCCGTTCTTTAACAAACGACGAACGGCATGCACAAAGAATTTAGATGTTTGCAATAGTACCTCTCCGTCTGCAACTGGTTTATTATAAATACTTTTACTCATAAAAAGCTATCAAAAGTGTTTCTCCAGATAACACTTATATTACCCAAAAGCACTTTCAACTAAGCATACAAACACGCTTTTTTTGGTTGTTAGAAAATGCTTATTTCATCCTTCCAACATGAAATTCTAATTACATTGTGCTTGGTGTTATATTATGATAACCAATATAATTGATCTTTCTTGGCAGTTTTTAAGTACACCTCGGGTCTGCATAGTGTGGTGGAGCTACCAAACGAGAGCGCCTACAAGAGCTGCAACACCGGCAATGCCCTAGACTCCAAGTCTAGCGGCAATGATGTGGTGAAACTGACCAAGGCCGGCACACGATATTTTGCTTGTGGCACTTTAGGCCACTGCGGCCAGGGCATGAAGATGAAGATCACTACTGTCGCCGGAAACGCACCTTCTTCACCGTCGTCTTCTGCAGCAGCTCCTTCTTCTTCTTCTTCTTCTTCTTCTTCCCTGCATTCTGTCACTTCATTGTTTGGGATTGCTGCATTATCTGTCCCCCTTCTGCTTTCCATGTTTTAAACTTAGTGTTTTGGAGTATTTTGGGTCTGCTTAATACTACGATGGGCGTATGATTTTATCTTCGATTTTGGAGATAAATTATGGTCAGTGATGGATTTGTAATTAAGCAATATTTTTGGTTTTGTTTTGTTGTTGATTGGAATTTTAAAGAATATCATAGTAAAGTGGCTGTGATTAGTTTTGTTTTTGGTTTCAAATAACTCAGAATTATTATTTTTGTACGAGAACTGATATTTATTTCTTAGTGTAAATATATTGCTCTATAAAATAAATAAAAATATTTCAAATTAAAGATAATAAATTATTTTATAAAAACTTAGTAACATGTAAAATGTGGGTTAAGTGATTCAATACAATAAAATTTGAGACTGAATATCGTTAGATCAAACAATTATATGAGAATGGATCAATGTACATCATTTATAGTCTGTTGATTTTGGATATTCATCTATAGTAGAAGTTGTATATTTGCATGGAGTTAAAAGATTCTATACTTTTCTTCGCCATAATAGGATGAAATTTATGATCTATCCTTGTTTTGTATTTGGACGGAGTTATCATTTAGTACTACGGTTTAGTGGTATTCCTCTTCAATTGTAAGTAGAGGTCTTAGGTTTGATTTTCACCAAAAACGAATTTAAACCACATTATTGTTGGGTTATTGTGAGGCTAAGCACACACGTGTTACTTGAAGAATGAAAAGTTTCAAATGCAAAGGTTGCTTGCTACTAGTTATACTTATAAGTTTTAGACATAAATTTAGAATCTGACGGTTCTCTTGCCTTTGTTCACCAAAGTTTTAACACCATTGAACTTGAAAGACCAACGTCTAATAGGTCTTCAAGGTTAATTTAAGAATTGATTAGGGTTAGATTTCAGTGAATTACTATTGCTTGGACCCTAAGTAAAGCTAATATTTGGCTGTTTAGGGAACAAAGGCTCCTAATACTTTCCTTGTGGGTAAGAGATTTGGTGAATCAATATTCATACAAAGGCTCCTAATACTTTCCTTGTAGGTAAGAGATTTGGTGAACCAATATTCATGGCTTATTACGTCATAATAGAAAGATTCACTATAGCTAAGTTTATATAAATATAAAGCTAAAGTCATTGCTTACACCATGCAAAAGGTCAAATGAATGCTTCATTTATGTCGCCATTTAAACTTGACACATGAGTATAACACATATTGGGTGACGTATGTATGCACACAAGAGCCGTAAAGCTTAACACGTAGATTAACTTTCTGATATTATTAAACAAGTTAACGTTTCACCATTAAACTTTATAATCATATATAAAGTCTCTTAACTGATATGAGATTCACCATCTAAAAATTTTCACTTTATACCAAACTCACTAGGACTTCAACTTACGTAGTTTTTTCCCCCTTAAAAAGGTGGACAACTGATCTCGTGGCAAGCTACAATTATCTACTCATTTCAGACCTGGAGAGACTACAAAGGATTTGAACTATGTAATTCAGTTTGATGCTTATTCCATGACTTTCAACAAGCGGAGCACCAGTAGTCGTACAAATTCAGAATAAATTCGGAATGGAAAACGAATTTAATTTTAACTTTCTTTTTATTTTTTGTTATAAAAAATAAACAGTGAGAACTGAGAAGTAGATAATTTACATCTTAAAGAAAATGACCATCGGCCAAAATAAAGCTACTAGGTGCCAATCTAAGATCAGAAAAATAATAAAAAAAAAGTGATGCTAGCGAAATTATTTTCTTAAACTATATTTAGTAGACTGTAAAATATAGCGGATGATGGTTGAAATTATTCTTTAACTTATTAAAAATGTAGTTTAATCATAAACGTCATAGCATTTGGTTTACAAATATAATAAAAAAATTACCGTAACATTTCTCAATAATAATTATTATCACAAAATCATAGAATATTTTCTTGACTTTTTAATCAAAATGGTCTCTGAGATTATTATAATTCATTACTTTAATCGTTGAGATTTAAAATCGACAAAAGTGGATTATGAGATTGTCTACAATTAATCATTTTAGTTTTTTTTTTTTTAACTCTCTGTTAAATAGAAGAAGCTACTAGTTCAAGTGAAGGGAATGATTTTACAAAAATATTCCTAATTTAACAAAAAAATTTTACGTAAGAACTAAAATAATTGACAATCGACGATCAAGAATAGTAAGGAGATATATATATAATTGACAACGAACAATCAAGTAAGAACTACTTGGTGTTTTTTGTTTTAATTTGATTGTTTGCCTCCTTGTAAGCTTTCTCTGTATTTTTTTGGCATCTTTGCCCGGTTTTTGCCCTGATTTTGAAGTATCAGTTCACCAAAAATAAAAAATAAATATAAAAGAGAAAAGAAAGAAAGCGTGAATCTTGCGCGCCCGGACTGATGGTGACGAAACGGCAGTCTCTGTCAAGCTGAAACTCTAACATAGTTTTTCACTTAAATTGCAGCGTCGACTCGTTCTTTACCACATTCACTCCGAAACGCAAAACCAGAGAGCGAGAGAGAGAGTGGGAAACCATGTCGGAGAACGCGTTGACGATTGACTACGTGATGGAGAAAGCTTCTGGTCCCCACTTCTCGGGCCTCCGGTTCGACGGCATCCTCTCCTCTCCGCCACCTTCTTCGTCTCCCGGCCCTTCTACCAACCTCGCAGCCGACCCCCACGCGGCCAAACAGCCATTCGTCATCGGTAACCTCACTCCCTCGCTCTTCGTTTTCATTTCAATTTGCATTTCGTTGATCCGTTGCATCCGATTCAGTCTCAGGTGCAACTGCATTTCAAGTTTAATTCAATTTCGTCAATTTCAATTTCAATTTCGTTGTTGTTACGATGATTGCTCAGGTGTTTCGGGAGGTACGGCTTCCGGTAAGACGACAGTGTGCGACATGATCATCCAGCAGCTTCACGATCATCGTGTCGTACTTGTCAATCAGGTTAGGGCTTTGTGCAGCTCCTTCTCGTTGCTTACTTTGCCTTTTTATTTCTCTGCAAGTACGATTTTCTGTTGTTAGTTGCTTAAGCTATATACTTAGTATAATTCTTTGATTAGTTTCATTTGGACATTCTCTAGGATTCATTTTATCGAGGTTTGACGGCCGAGGAATCGGAACGAGTGCATGAGTATAATTTTGATCATCCTGGTAATCATTTTACCATTAAAGTTCGAATTTAGTTTCGTGTTGTTGATTTTAGCTAAGGAATTAGGCTGTGTGCTGTGCTATACTGTGCATATGAGACAGTTACGTAGTGACAAATCATGTTTTGTTGGGGTTCTTTTGTATGTCCTATAGGAACATTATTCATATAGTTTACTGATTATCTATTGGTTGTGTTTTTTAGACGCTTTTGACACCGAACAACTCTTGGATTGCATTCAAAAGCTAAAGAACGGGCAATCTGTCCAAGTTCCAATTTATGATTTTAAGACACATAGACGAAAATCTGATAGTTTCCGGCAGGTACTCAAATTATTTAGGTGTTTTCCTCCTTCTTCTTCCTTACGAGCACTTAGCTGGTTTTTCATGTAATAGCTTACTGATTACGCTGTACTATTTATTGTTATTCGTAATAATCTTCTTCTTATATTACTTCTATTATTGTCTTTATGTTACCTTTACTGCTCATCTCAAGGTCAATTTTGATTTGTAATTGTCATTTCTCTTCCCTTTAAAGCATATGGTTTACTGTTTTGTCAGGTGAATGCTTCTGATGTAATAATCTTGGAAGGAATTCTGGTGTTCCATGACCAACATGTCCGCAATCTAATGAACATGAAGATTTTTGTGGATACAGGTCTGATCTCTTTTGTGCAATGCTTGCCGTTTTCATCATATTTACTGTCCAGTTAGGGTCCCTTGTGCTCATCACATCGTTTAGATTTCCGTAGTTTTGTTTTGCTTGGCATGTTAGTTTGAGCGTTACTTGCGGACTTGATGTGGAAATTTGAGCGTTACTTGCGGTCTTGATATGGAATTTTCCTCTTCTTGGCCAGTCTCTGTATGTGTGTGAAGAGGAGGCCTTAACCTTTTCTTTTGGTTATGCTCTTTCTCTCTCTCTGAATATTTATCTTACTTTTTAACATATGTTAATAGATGCTGACGTGAGGCTTGCTCGTAGAATAAGACGAGACACGGTTGAGAGGGGCAGGGACATTAACTCTGTTCTTGAAATGGTAAGACCCAATTTAAACTTGGCTTATTGTTCTTTTCACAGGAGTTGGATTAGCCATTATTTTGTTTAGTAGCGTTGGGTAAGACTAGATTGGCTTTTTGTAGTTTGTTTAGTAACTCTGCTGAGATTATATCATTTCCATTCCTGAAATCACACTGAGGCATTATGTATTGTGCAGTATGCCAAGTTCGTCAAACCTGCTTTTGATGATTTTGTTCACCCATCAAAGAAGTATGCTGATGTGATCATTCCCCAGGGAGGTGAGAATCATGTTGCCATTGATTTGATTGTGCAACATATTCGCACAAAGCTTGGTCAGCATGACCTCTGCAAAATATATCCTAATGTGTACGTTATTCAGTCCACATTTCAGGTATGCCATATGTGTTCGTGTGATTTCTTTTTATATAGACACATTGTTCACCATCTGTCTTTTTCCGGAATTAGGATTTTGGTATTTGGCTTTGATTGTTGATTTCACAACTCGAGTACGAATGATTTATTGTATAGCAAATCAGTTATGGGTCTTTTTTTTAGTTTACTTGCGTATGGGTCTTGTTTTTATAATTGAGAAACTTTCTAAACCGCATTTTCTGAGCACGTTTTGTGTTCTTCTCAAGTATTTTAATTTTCAGCTCTGAAAAGCATTGTGAATCAGATTTCTTGTTTGACTGACCCAAGTAAATTAAGCGTATAACTTGCATTGTGATGGACTTGTAACCTTAAAGCTTTTCCCAACAGTCTACAATCAGATGACTATTTGCTCACTTTCATCTCCTTACAGGCTTTAATCTAGTTGTTCTCATTTTTCAGATAAGAGGTATGCATACACTGATTCGAGACCGAGAAATATCGAAACATGATTTTGTATTTTATTCAGATCGGCTAATACGTCTGGTAATTTATATTCCCTGCCTTATTCAAATTTCATAAATCTACCAGAGTTCTGCTTCTATTCTCTGATACTCTGATGTGGCCTCCAGGTTGTGGAGCACGGCCTTGGCCATTTGCCATTCACAGAGAAGCAAATAATAACTCCAACAGGTGTGCTGATTACATGTCTACAATTTCTTCTTACCTCACCCATACTCATTTCATAACTTGATTGCGGCCTGTTCGGTTCAGCTTGGGGATAGTTATGGACTTTCCTTTAGATGGAGGGGGTGGGGTGTATTTTGATATATGCTATTTTGAGTAAATGGATAAATCTCGCTCAAACATCGATTCATATTTAATTTGCATCATCTGAACTATAGCCTCAAAATGAGGAATATTTTGCAAGTCTTTGAAAATTTTCTTTTGTTATATACCAGGATCAGTATATACTGGGGTGGATTTCTGCAAGAAACTGTGTGCGGTTTCAATCGTTCGAAGGTGAGCGTTAAGTCAGGTATTGAATTTTAGAAGTTTTATTTGTCCGGCAGTCCTTTGTCCATGCCAACAACCTTTCCTTGCTTATTATGTCAGTGGTGAGAGCATGGAAAATGCATTACGTGCATGCTGCAAAGGAATAAAGATTGGAAAGATTCTGATTCACCGTGTTGGAGACAATGGAAAGCAGGTACCTTGATTTTAAAGGAGAAAATTGACCAATGGCTATCTCATCCCTCTCAAACCTTACAAAATTTGTGTATAACCGAGCTATTCCAACTTAAACAGCTTATCTACGAGAAACTTCCAAAGGATATTTCAGAACGTCATGTCCTGCTTCTAGATCCAGTCCTTGCTACAGGTAATCCCATTAATCTCTCATAAGCTGGTTAGTTGATGGTGTTGAAGGAAAATTTTCGTCGCTAGTTTTTTCTTCTTCTCATTGTTATACACATCAGTGGTAGGAAGATATCATTTATTTGTGTCTGATGCCATTCCCGTTGAAAGAGCATGTCGTGAGGCATAGTGTACGGTCTGAAAATTCAGTTGGTATGGCACGTTAGCTTTTGCTACCTTAAAACTGCGGTCCAGTTTTTGTTTTTTGTTTTCATTTTTTGGGCATAGGAGTCTTTGTTATGTGGTATGGCGAAGAAGTGACGATCAACCTTAATGGCTTGTAGGTAACTCTGCTAACCAGGCGATTGAACTACTCATACAGAAAGGAGTTCCTGAAGCGCATATTATTTTCCTAAACCTTATCTCTGTGAGTTTTTTCTTGATGCTGGTTGATTATGCGTATTTTGTATACGGATAACAACACATTGACTTAAATGCCCTACTATTTTCATCTGCCTTAGGCCCCTGAAGGAATCCATTGTGTTTCCAAACGGTTTCCGTCTTTGAAGATTGTCACTTCAGAGATCGATGTTGCGCTGAATGAAGAGTTCCGTGTCATACCAGGAATGGGTGAATTTGGTGATCGGTACTTTGGCACCGATGATTGATCAGAGATAAGTGCATAATTGTAGATTGGGATCCTGTATAATATTGGGCTACGGCCTTGGAAACGATCGTTTCCGAATTTGTATTTTAAGTTAACCACTCATTGTCAGATGTGTAGATTAAAACTTATGATAATGCGTGGTTGATTGGTATATTTGTCACGAAGGCATCCCAATAGGTTTGAATTGATTTTTGCATACATTTTCTACCAGTGCACACTCCAGCAGCCCTGCTTATTTTTTAACATTGAATTGAATAGTTTAATACGAAATCAATAAAGCGAATGCGCAAAAATCATTTCCCCTTCTATAAATTTACACATCTTTGTAGTTTCAAATCAAGACATTTCAACTTTTTTGAGAAGAAAAGCATGTGTTGATTTATTTGGCAGGGAACTTTATTTGTATTGGCATTGTTATCAGAAGAGAAACTGGTGGACCAGATGAAATCAGCAGCCTTGCTAAGCCCCATTGCTTATTTGAGCCACATGAACACTGCACTTGGTGTGGCTGCTGCCAAAGCCTTTGTTGGTGAGGTACTTCAGTTGTCAATAATTGTGTCAGTGATTCCCCATATTAATTTGTATTACAATGTATATGTCTTAATACATGTCACTAATTTTACTTAAATGCTTGATTTCCTCAACAGATCACTACGCTTTTCGGACTTGCGGAGTTCAACCTGAAAGGGTAAGTATGACAAATTAACCACCCATTTGTGTGTTGCATTACGGAAGTATTTATGATACTACGTAAACTGTATGATCACTGTTCATTTATATTATACTCGTTAACTGATTATATTACGTGACGGTGTTTGAGTACTATCGACTTGGTATAATTTGAGGTTTGTCCTAATTGCAGGGACCCAGCGGCTCAATTTCTGAAAGCTCTATGCGCTTATCCATGGGTTTACTGCTATGACTTACTACAAGGACTTGCTGGTATAATTAGTCAGTTCTTATTTTCTCTAATTATTATGGTGCATCTATCATAATTATAACACAATATTGCTAATCACCTTCCTAAATTGATCGGATTGAAGGCAAAAACTGCTGTCTCAATTATTCCACCATTGATCTCTTCTTGGAGAATGAGCCTCAGTCAACATCCACCAAGAACATGGTGCACTTGGCTCAAAGTAAGTTCTTTTACCAACCTTAAAAAGAGAGATTCTCGAGTGTCACAAGTTGAGTACAGCTACGTATTAATTAGTCACGTGATGAAACATATAAATACGTAATTGTATGCAATTGACAATAAGACAATTTAAGTAGTTATCCATTGTGACATAAATTAACATGCAGCTGTACGAGATGGGAAGTTGGCAAAATATAACTACGGCAGACCAGACTTAAACTTGATGCATTATGGCGGATTTAACCCTCCAGTTTACAATCTCTCCAACATTCCCCATGACCTTCCTCTGTTCCTCAGCTACGGCGGCCAAGACTCGCTCTCCGATCTTCGTGACGTGGCGCGCTTACTGGATAGTCTAAAACTTCACGATGTGGGGAAGCTCACTGTTCAGTACATAGAGAATTATGCACATGCAGATTTCATCATGGGGTTGAATGCTAAGGACATTGTGTATAGTCAAGTGACTGCATTTTTCAAGCAGCAACACTGATTTTACTAAGACTGAGGCCCGAAGGTTAACTAATGGACATGGGTCATGAGCTCAAGTAAAATGTACGCAGAAATTTTGAATAATTTTAATGCATATTTAGTAGAATTTCATCAACAACCGTTAATATTAGTAGGAAACACTTCTAGAATCAAACTAAAGAGCAAATCATTGCCAATCGATTGTTAATGCCAAAGGCAACAATAATTACAATAATAGTTATGTGCAATAACAGTCGAGTTCATGAGTTTTGGTTCGTCTAAATGGTGCCGCATGCGATTTTGATTATTTGTCTGATTTTGCTTCTTGAGAGGCTAAAATAGTAAAATTGTTTCATGATAGAAGCTTTTGGTGTCATAGAAACGTTTTATAGAGAAATCACGTCATGTGCTCTTCTTGAAGCACTTACAAATGCTTTCTCAAGAAATAATTGAGTTTCTAATAAAAATTTCGATGTACTTCTACCAAAAGTGCTTTCTTCATTTTGTAGCTGTCAGCTTTGACATTTGCGTGTAAAACATTGAGTTCTCACGTTCAGCCTTCTAGTGAATATGATCACCAACATATCTTTGTTTAAACTCCAAGCTTCCTTCCTTTGCGGACAAACCAATTAGTTTTGCTTTGCGGACAAACCAAACTCTGAATTCTTAACCTAATCTCACTTCAGAAACTCAGCCTGTGTTCTCTGCAGAATTACACAAAAGCCTTGTCTAGGTTGCAGACTTGCAGTATACTACCTCATGCTTCTTGGGGCAATTTGGTAAATTGATCTGCCCTTGATCAAATATTCATCCTGTGAAACTCATCAAACATTACCAAATAAATATTTTTATAGCATATATAGTTGTATAGGCATTGGAAAGCTCAGACCGTGAAAGAAGCTAAGAGCAAATTTAGACTAGAAAGAATTAGAAGAGAATGGGGCGTACGAACACAGTTTTGTTGGTGTTGGTTTTTGCAGCTTTGTTCACAAAGGAAACCTTGGCAGCACAGCATGTTGTTGGGGGAAGCCAAGGCTGGGAGGAATCCACAGACTTGAACTCATGGGCATCCGGCGAGAAATTTAAGGTTGGCGATCAACTTGGTAAGTTACTTGTCACTTCGTCTCTAGACAGACATCTGTTCTTTGGTAAATAATGACTTCTCAATAAAGTATGGTCAAGTCATCGATACCATTAGTAGATTGGTAATGTTGTCAATAGCAAAATGTATCGACGTGTTATCTATACAGAATCCGTTCTTTAACAAACGACGAACGGCATGCACAAAGAATTTACATGTTTGTAATAGTACCTCTCCGTCTACAACTGGTTTATTATAAATACTTTTACTCATAAAAAGCTATCAAAAGTGTTTCTCCAGATAACACTTATATTACCCAAAAGCACTTTCAACTAAGCATACAAACACGCTTTTTTTGGTTGTTAGAAAATGCTTATTTCATCCTTCCAACATGAAATTCTAATTACATTGTGCTTGGTGTTATATTATGATAACCAATATAATTGATCTTTCTTGGCAGTTTTTAAGTACACCTCGGGGCTGCACAGTGTGGTGGAGCTACCAAACGAAAGCGCCTACAAGAGCTGCGACACCGGCAATGCCCTAGACTCCAAGTCTAGCGGCAATGATGTGGTGAAACTGACCAAGGCCGGCACACGATATTTTGCTTGTGGCACTTTAGGCCACTGCGGCCAAGGCATGAAGATGAAGATCACTACTGTCGCCGGAAACGCACCTTCTTCATCGTCGTCGCCGTCGTCTTCTATAGCAGCTGCTTCTTCTTCTTCTTCTTCTTCTTCCCTGCATTCTGTCACTTCATTGTTTGGGATTGCTGCATTATCTGTCCCCCTTCTGCTTTCCATGTTTTAAACTTAGTGTTCTGGTGTATTTTGGGCCTGCTTCATACTACGATGGATGTATGATTTTATCTTCGATTTTGGAGATAAATTATGGTCAGTGATGGATTTGTAATTAAGCTATATTTTTGGTTTTGTTTTGTTGTTGATTGGAATTTTAAAGAATAGCATAATAAAGTGGCTGTGATTGGTTTTGTTTTTGGTTTCAAATAGCTCAGAATTATTATTTTTGTACGAGAATTGATATTTATTTCTTAGTGTAAACATATTGCACTATAAAATAAATAAAAATATTACAAATTAACGATAATAAAATTATTTTATAAAAACTTAGTAACATGTAAAATGTGGGTTGAGTGATTCAATACAGTAAAAGTTGAGACTGAATATCGTTAGATTAAACAATTATTTGATAATGGATCAATGTATATCATTTATAGTTTGTTAATTTTGGATATTCAACTATTGTAGAAGTTGTATATTTGCAGAGAGTTAAAAGATTCTATCCTTTTTTGTATCTGGGCGGAGTTGTCATTTAATATTACGGTCTAGTGGTATTCCTCTTTACTTAGAAGTGAGAGGTCTTAGGTTTGATTCTCCCTAAAAACAAATTTGAACCACATTATTGTTGGCTCATTGTGAGGCTAAGCCCACACATGTTACTTGAAGAAGTGAAAAGTTTCAAATGCAAAGGTTGCTTGCTACTAGTTATGCTTATAAGTTTTAGACTTACAAATTTAGAATCTTGCCTCTGTTCACCGAAGTTTTAACATCATTGAACTTGAAAGACCAATGTCTGATAGGTTTTCACAGTTAATTTAAGAATTGTTTAGAGTGTAAGTAAGGTTAGCGTTCAGTTAATTGCTATTGCTTGGACCCTAAGTAAAACTAATATTTGGCTGCTTAGGGAACAAAGGCTCCTAATACCTTCCTTGTAGGTAAGAGATTTGGTGAATCAATATTTGTCACATCCCGGCCCGGGGCGGATCACTTCCCGGGCCCGCTCCACCACCGTAGCACGATATTGTCCGCTTTGGGCTTACCATTCCCTCACGGTTTTGTTTTTGGGAACTCACGAGCAACTTCCCAGTGGGTCACCCATCATGAGATTGCTCTAGCCCCCTTCTCGCTTAACTTCGGAGTTCCTACGGAACCCGAAGCCAGTGAGCTCCCAAAAGGCCTCGTGCTAAGTAGGGATGGGAATATACATTTAAGGATTGCTCCCCTGGGCGATGTGGGATGCCACAATATTCATACAAAGGCTGCCAATACTTAGGTAAGAGGTTTGGTGAATCAATATTCTTACAAAGGCTCCCAATACTTTCCTTGTAGGTAAGAGATTTGGTGAATCAATATTCATGGTTGACGTAAACTCTAATTACGTCATGATAGAAAGATTCACTAGGGTTAAGTCTATATAAATATAAGTCTAAAGTCACTGCTCACACCACGTAAAAAGTCCGATGAACACCTTATTTATGTCGCTATTTAAACTTAACACATGAGTACAACACATATTGGGGTGATGTATGCATGCACACAAGAATTGTAGAGCTTAACACGTAGATTAACTTTCTAATATCATTAAAAAAATTAAAGTTTCGCCGTTAAACTTTATAATCATATATAAAGTTTCTTAAACCAGAAATGAGATTCACCATTAAAAAAATTCGCACTTTATACCATAATCAAGAGGACTTCAACTTAGGTAGTTTTTTTTCCCCTTAAAAAGGTGGACAACTGATCTCGTGGTAAGACACAATTATCCATTCCTTCTGGACCTAGAGAGACTTTAAGGAATTTGAACTACGTAATTCAGTTTGATGCTTATTCCATGACTTTCAACTATGGAGCGCAAGTAAAGAATAAATTTGGAATGGAAAACGAATTTAATTTTAACTTTCTTTTTATTTTTTATTATAAAAAATAAACGGTGAGAATTGAGAAGATGATAATTTACATCTTAAAGAAAAAGACTATCGGCCAAAATAAAGGGAAAGAGATATTCTCCGAATCCCTTTCATCAAATCTATTCAATTAATCAATCTGGACTTTAGAAATTTGATTCAACGGTTATAAATAGGAGATCCTTTAAAAGTAATAATAATTTTAACCATTGGATCAAATTTTCTTAAACTATATTTAATAGACCATCACCAAATAATATAGCGGATGATAGTTGAAATGATTCTTTAACTTATTAAAACAAGTAGTTCCATATTAAACGTCATAGCATTTGGTTTACAAATATAATTAAAAAAATACTGTAACATTTCTTAATAATAATTATCACAAAATCATATAATATTTTCTTGCCTTTTTAATCAAAATGGTCTCTGAGATTGTCATAATTCATCATTTTGATCACTGAGATTTAATATCGACAAAAGTGGATTATGAGATTATCTACCGTCAATCATTTTGGTTTTTTTTTTCTTTATTTAAAAAAAAAAAAAAAAAAACTCTCCGTTAAATTGAATAAGCTACCAGTTCAAGTGAATTAAATGATTTTACAAAAATATTCCCAATTTAATAGAAATTTTTGACGTAAAAAATAAAATAATTGACAATGGACAATCAAAGAATAGTGAGGAGATATAAATAATTGACAATGGACAATCAAGTAAGGACTACTTGGTGTTTTTTGCTTTAATTTGGTTGTTTGCCTCTTGTAAGCTTTCTCTGTATTTTTTTGGTATCTTTGTCGTAGTATTGAAGTATTCAGCTCACCCAAAAAAAAAAAAAAAAAAAAATAATAATAATAAATAAATAAAAATAAAAGAGAAAAGAAAGAAAGCGTGAATCTTGCGCGCCTGTACTGATGGTGACGAAACGGCAGTCTCTGTCAAGCTGAAACTCTTAACATAAATTTTCACTTAAATTGCAGCGTCGAGTCGTTCTTTACCACATTCACTCCGAAACGCAAAACCAGAGAGCGAGAGAGAGTGGAAAACCATGTCGGAGAACGCGATGACGATTGACTACGTGATGGAGAAAGCTGCTGGTCCCCACTTTTCGGGGCTCCGGTTCGACAGCATCCTCTCCTCTCCGCCACCTTCTTCGTCTCCCGGCCCTTCTACCAACCTCGCAGCCGACCCCCACGCCGCCAAACAGCCATTCGTCATCGGTAATCTCACTCCCTCGCTCTTCGTTTTCATTTCAATTTGCATTTCGTTGATCCGTTGCGTCCGATTCAGTCTCAGCTGCAACTGCATTTCAAGTTTAATTCAATTTCGTCAATTTCAATTTCAATTTCGTTGTTGTTACAACGATTGATTAGGTGTTTCGGGAGGTACGGCTTCCGGTAAGACGACAGTGTGCGACATGATCATCCAGCAGCTTCACGATCATCGTGTCGTACTTGTCAATCAGGTTAGGGCTTTGTGCAGCTCCTTCTCGTTGCTTACTTTGCCTTATTATTTCTCTGCATGTACGATTTTCTGTTGTTAGTTGATTAAGCTATATAATTAGTATAATTCTTTGATTAGTTTCATTTGGACATTCTGTAGGATTCATTTTATCGAGGTTTGACACCCGAGGAATCGGAACGAGTGCATGAGTATAATTTTGATCATCCTGGTAATCATTTTACCATTAAAGTTCGAATGTAGTTTCGTGTTGTTGATTTTAGCTAAGGAATTAGGCTGTGTGCTGTGCTATAATGTGCATATCTGACAGGCATGTAGTGACAAAACATGTTTTGTTGGGATTCTTTTGTATGTCCTATAGGAACATTATTCATATAGTTTACTGATTATCTATTGGTTGTGTTTTTTAGACGCTTTTGACACCGAACAACTCTTGGATTGCATTCAAAAGCTAAAGAACGGGCAATCTGTCCAAGTTCCAATTTATGATTTTAAGACACATAGACGAAAATCTGATAGTTTCCGGCAGGTACTCAAATTATTTAGGTGTTTTCCTCCTTCTTCCTTACGAGTACTTAGCTGGTTTTGCATGTAATAGCTTACTGATTACGCTGTACTATTTATTGTTAATATTAATATTCTTCTTCTTCTATTATGGTCTTTATGTTACCTTTACTGCTCATCTCAAGGTCAATTTTCATCTGTAATTGTCGTTTCTCTTCCCTTTTTAGCATCTGGTTTACTGTTTTGTCAGGTGAATGCTTCTGATGTAATAATCTTGGAAGGAATTCTGGTGTTCCATGACCAACATGTCCGCAATCTAATGAACATGAAGATTTTTGTCCATACTGGTCTGATCTCTTTTGTGCAATTCTTGTCGTATCATCATATTTATTGTCCAGTTAGGGTCCTTTGTGGTCTTCACATCTTTTAGATTTCCATAGTTTTGTTTTGCATGGCATGCTAGTTTGAGCGTTACTTGCGGACTTGATATGAAAATTTGAGCGTTACTTGCGGTCTTGATGTGGAATTTTCCTCTTCTTTGCCAGTCGCTGTATGTGTGTGAGGGGGAGGCCTTAACCCTTTTTTTTTTTTTTTTTTTGTTATGCTCTATCTCTCTCTCTCTCTGAATATTTATCTTACTATTTAACATATGTTAATAGATGCTGATGTGAGGCTTGCTCGTAGAATAAGACGAGACACGGTTGAGAGGGGCAGGGACATTAACTCTGTTCTTGAAATGGTAAGACCCGATTTGAACTTGGCTTATAGTTCTTTCCACAGGAGTTGGGTTAGCCATAACTTTTTTAGTAGCGTTGGGTAAGACTAGAGTGGCCTTTTGTAGTTTGTTTAGTAACTCTGCTGAGATTATATCATTTCCATTCCTGAAATCACACTGAGGCATTATGTATTGTGCAGTATGCCAAGTTCGTCAAACCTTCTTTTGATGATTTTATTCACCCATCAAAGAAGTATGCTGATGTGATCATTCCCCTGGGAGGTGAGAATCATG
The DNA here is from genome assembly GCF_041283825.1 of Pyrus communis. Lineage (NCBI taxonomy): Eukaryota > Viridiplantae > Streptophyta > Magnoliopsida > Rosales > Rosaceae > Pyrus > Pyrus communis. Next base: position 695,605 of record NC_142573.1, on the reverse strand, counting down.
TTGCCATTGATTTGATTGTGCAACATATTCGCACAAAGCTTGGTCAGCATGACCTCTGCAAAATATATCCTAATGTGTACGTTATTCAGTCCACATTTCAGGTATGCCATATGTGTTCGTGTGATTTGTTTTTATATAGACAAATTGTTCACCATCTGTCTTTTTCCGGAATTAGGAATTTGGTATTTGGCTTTGATCGTTGATTCCACAACTCGAGTACGAATGATTTATTGTATAGCAAATCAGTTATGGGTCTTGTTTGAAGTTTAGTTGCGTATGTGTCTTGTTTTTATAATTGAGAAACTTTCTAAACCACATTTTCTGAGCACGTTTTGTGTTCTTCTCGAGTATTTTAATTTTCAGCTCTGAAAAGCATTACGAATCAGATTTCTTGTTTGACTGACCCAAGTAATTTAAGCATATAACTTGCATTGTGATGGACTTGTAACCTTAAAACTTTTCCCAACAGTCTGCAATCAGATGACTATTTGCTCACCTTCATCTCCTTACAGGCTTTAATCTAGTTGTTGTCATTTTTCAGATAAGAGGTATGCATACACTGATTCGAGACCGAGAAATATCGAAACATGATTTTGTATTTTATTCAGATCGGCTAATACGTCTGGTAATTTATATTCCTTGCCTTATTTAAATTTCATAAATCTACCAGAGTTGTGCTTCTATTTTCTGATACTCTGATGTGGCCTCCAGGTTGTGGAGCATGGCCTTGGCCATTTGCCATTCACAGAGAAGCAAATAATAACTCCAACAGGTGTGCTGATTACATGTCTACAATTTCTTCTTACCTCACCCATACTCATTTCATAACTTGATTGCGGCCTGTTCGGTTCAGATTGGGGTTATGGATTTTCCTTTAGATGGAGGGGGTAGGGTGTATTTTGATATATGCTATTTTGAGTAAATGGATAAATCTCGCACAAACATCGATTCATATTTAATTTGCATCATCTGAACTATAGCCTGAAAATGAGGAATATTTGCGAGTCTTTGAAAATTTTCTTTTGTTATATACCAGGATCAGTATATACTGGGGTGGATTTCTGCAAGAAACTGTGTGGGGTTTCAATGTTCGAAGGTGAACGTTAAGTCAGATATTGAATTTTGGAAGTTTTATTTGTCCGGCAGTCCTTTGTCTTTGCCAACAACATTTCCTTGTTTATTATGCCAGTGGTGAGAGCATGGAAAATGCATTACGTGCATGCTGCAAAGGAATAAAGATTGGAAAGATTCTGATTCACCGTGTTGGAGACAATGGAAAGCAGGTACCTTGGTTTTAGAGGAGAAAATCGACCAATGGCTATCTCATCCCTCTCAAACCTTATAAAAAGTTGTGTATAATCGAGCTATTCCAACTTAAACAGCTTATCTACGAGAAACTTCCAAAGGATATTTCAGAACGTCATGTCCTGCTTCTAGATCCAGTCCTTGCTACAGGTAATCCCATTAATCTCTCATAAGCTGGTTAGTTGATGGTGTTGAAGGAAAAATTTCGTCGCTGGTTTTTTCTTCTTCTCATTGTTATACACATCAGTGGTAGGAAGATATCATTTATTTATGTCTTAAGCCATTCCCGTTGAAAGAGCATGTCGTGAGGCATAGTGTACAGTCTGAAAATTCAGTTGGTATGGCACGTTAGCTTTTGCTACCTTAAAACTGCTGTCCAGGTTTTGTTTATTTTTTTATTTTTTGGGCATAGGAGTCTTTGTTATGTGATATGGCGAAGAAGTGACGATCAACCTTAGTGGCTTGTAGGTAACTCTGCTAACCAGGCGATTGAACTACTCATAAAGAAAGGAGTTCCTGAAGCGCATATTATTTTCCTAAACCTTATCTCTGTGAGTTTTTTCTTGATGCTGGTTGATTGCGCGTATTTTGTATACCGATAACAACACATTGACTTAAATGCCATACTATTTTCATCTGCCTTAGGCCCCTGAAGGAATCCATTGTGTTTCCAAACGGTTTCCGTCTTTGAAGATTGTCACTTCAGAGATCGATGTTGCGCTGAATAAAGAGTTCCGTGTCATACCAGGAATGGGTGAATTTGGTGATCGGTACTTTGGCACAGATGATTGATCAGAGATAAGTGCATAATTGTAGATTGTCACTTCAGAGATCGATGTTGCGCTGAATCGATCGTTGTTTCTGAATTTGTTTCCATTTGGAAACCTTCAAGTGTGTATTGGCGTTTATGTCCAAATTCTTTAAATGGTTCAGCTGCTTTTTCTTAAATTGTTTCAACTTTCAACCATGAGCTAACTGATGGTGGAATTTATAAAACTTACTGTGTGATGTTAGTTTCTTGGTCCTCATGCAATTTGTTTAAAATTTGGAAGGTTTTTAAGAATGTAGGAGCTTTTTTGTTGCATTTGGTCGCGTCTAGTAGTTTCTTTGAACAAGGGGACCTATAAATGAACAATGATTGAGTGCCTAGGATGAGGAGGAATTTCTATTCAAAACTCTTCGTGTTTGAATTACAGAGCTTTGGGTTTATAATCAAAACTGTTCATATTATAATTCACTTTGTAACGATTATCTCTGCAAAAAATGAATAAAAATAAAGTCGTTTAGTGAGTTTATTGTAACAAATACATAGATGGTTTATAATACTTTTACCAATTATTATACAGTTTTGACGACTAAACGACTTTAGTTTTAATTGACATTTTGCAAAGGCGATCTTTATAGAGTAATGTATAATATGAACGGATCTAATTATAAACACAAAGTTATATAAATTGACAACAAACAGTTTGAGTAGGAACTCCTACTCATCCTTTTAGTAACCAAGTGTTATTCCCTATTAATTGGATAATTTGGGTATTGTCTGGCTTGCATATTTCTTTTAGGGATTGAGAATGCAATTGTAACAGCATCTCAAGTTAATCACATGTTAATACGTTTTTTAACTTTTTTCATATGAATGCTTGATTGGCGCCGAGTATCATAACACTCTGACATTCTTGTTATAGGGTTGCAGGTTGCCTTTATCAAAAAAATTTATCTTGTTCCCGGTTATATACAAGAATCTCTCTTTAATATCCTATTGACTGCAATTGCGAATTTCGACTTACAAAGTCATTGTCATCGATCCCACGAAACTTGGAATTCCACTGAATACAAGACTTCCAACGGATTGATACTGTGCCGTAATCATTGACTTGGAAGGGCTGTGTCAAGATTGACCCCGTTTGACCCGTTCTCAATGGATTTCCAACGTGTGCCATGATCTTCAAATAGTGGTTTTGAGGCACCTCAGAGCAACTTAAATAATACGTATATATTACTGTTGTTGTATTCTGTTTTGTACCGATAACACAAAGTTATATGGACAAAAACTTAACACATACTTTTAGATATTTGTCATACGTATAAAACTTACCGTGTGATGTTAGTTTCTTGGTCCTCATGCAATTTGTAAAATTTGGAAGTGTTTTAAGAATAGAGGAGCTTTTTTGTTGCATTTGGTCGCGTCTAATAGTTTCTTTGAACAAAGGGACCTATAAATGGGACATGGGTTTTCTTCGGATCCATGTATCCTAATCCTAGGAATTCATCAATTCGGGCCATTAAAATTTAATTCAACGGTTACAAACATGAGTTCATTTTAAAAGTTATAATAACTTTAGTCGTTGGATCAAATTTCAATGACCCGGATTGATGGATCCCTAGGATTAGGATCCATGGATCTAGAGAGGATCCATCTCCCTATAAATGAACAATGCTTGAGTGCCTACTCAAGGATGAGGAGGGATTTTTATTCAAAACTCTTCGTGTTTGAATTATAGAGCTTTGAGTTTATGATCATAATCGTTCATATTATAAATCACTTTGTAACGAGCATCTTTGCAAAAAATGAATTACAAATAAAGTCGTTTAGTGAGTTTATTGTAGCAAATACATAGATAGCTTGTAATACTTTTACCAATTATTATACAATTTTGATGACTAAATGACTTTAGTTTTAATTGACTTTTTGCAGAGACGATCTTTATAGAGTAATGTATAATATGAACAGATCTAATTATAAACACAAAGTTATATAAATCGACATAGAACAGTTTCATTAGGAGCTTCTACTCATCATTTGAGTAACGAAGTGTTATTCCCTATTAATTGGATAATTTGGGCATTGTCTGGCTTGCATATCTCTTTTCGGGATCGGGAATGCAATTGTAACAATATCTCAAATATTTTTATCATATGAATGCTTGATTGGCTTCGAGTACCATCACACTCTAACATTCTTGTTATAGGGTTGCGGGTTGCCTTTATCAAAAGAATTTGTCTTGTTCCCGGTTGTATACAAGAATCTCTCCTTAATATCCTATTGACTGCAATTGCGAATTTCAACTTACAAAGTCATTGTCATTGATCCCACGAAACTTGGAATTCCACAGAATACAAAGACTTCCAACGGATTGATACTGTGCCGTAAGCATTGACTTGGAAGGGCTGTGTCAAGATTGACCCCATTTGACCCGTTTTCAATGGATTTCCAACGTATGCCTTGATCTTCAAATAGTGGTTTGTGTTGGAGTTTGTGGCCAAGTGGACTATCCTCCAAAATGCCTTTCGGCTAAAGAAAGAAAGAAAACATCTTTCCTTATTTCAAGGAGGAAAAAAGGGAAAAGCAAGGAGGAAAAAAGGGAAAAGTAAAAGGAAAAAGTTTTGGTGTCTTAAACACCCGTGAGGGCTCATTTCGGTTTAAAAAGGAGAGTAGTAGAGAGCAAGAGAAAAAAGAGGTGAGAGTAGAGAGCTCATTTGCCTTTGCAGAAAAAAAGGAGAAGAAATAGTTCTTTTTTGCAGAGAGCAAGGGCAAGGGTGAGAGAAATCAAGAGAGCTAGAGTGAAAGATCTCTTGTGAAAGAACTCTTGGGGTAGAGTGAGGCTCTTGGGAAAATTCTGTGAGTGGGTGTACAAGGGATATGGGATTGGGTTATATCGATTTAACTCATGTGTAACTTGTACTGTTTTTCTCATAGTGAAGAACAATATCTCTCCGAGGACGTAGGCAGATTTTTGCCGAACCTCGTAAATTTCTCGGTGTCTTTATTTCTTGTATTTTAAACTATTCAACTGTGGGTTTGTATGTTGGTGAAGATAATCAGCCAAGGCACAACAATTGGTATCAGAGCTTTGTTGGAAGCTTTGGTTCATTGAAGGTTCAGATTTATTATTCACCATGATGACTACAAACATGTCGTTTTCAGTTGAGAAGTTTAATGGGAATGGCAGTTTTACTCTCTGGCAGATGAGAGTAAAGGATGTCTTGACTCAACAAGGCTTGGTTAAAGCTTTGAAGGGAAAAGATGGGAAGCCTAAAGAAATGACAGATGACCAGTGGGAGGAGCTGGAGTCGCGTTGTGTTAGCACGATTCGACACTGCATAGCTGATAACATTATCAACAATGTTATGGATGAAGATTCTGCGCCTGCACTATGGGAGAAGTTGGAAAAACTCTATATAGCTAAGAGTTTGACCAACAAGTTACATCTGAAGAGGAAGCTGTACAAGCTGAAGATGGATGAAGGCGGGAATCTCATGGACCACATGAATGTGTTCAATGGATACTTGGATCAATTGAGGAAAGTTGATGTTAAGGTTGAGGAAGAAGATAAAGCCCTCTTACTTCTTACCTCACTTCCAGATTCGTATGAGAATCTTGTGACAACCTTATTGCATGGAAAAGATACAGTAAGTTTGGAGCAGGTGCAGGCTTCTTTGGTGTCTTATGATACACAAAAGAGGAAGACCATTGTTGATGGTGGGCACGAGACTGTTTTAGCTGTTCAAGGTTGGAATCATGGAAGAAAATTGGGAGGAGGATTTGAGAGAGACAGCAGGTTCAAATCAAGCTCCAAAGGCAAGGGACCACAATGCTATGACTGCAAAGAATTCGGGCATAAAAGGATAAATTGTCCTTTGAGAAAAAGAAAGGATGATCTTGGTCCAGGTAGCAGCAATTTTGTGGCGGAAGACTTCGAGTATGCCCTCTAGGTACTCGAAGCAACACATCTCCTGGTGATGTATAGTCTCAAGTGTTGCAGGGGTTTTGCAGCAGGTGGAGCTATGGGATTCACAGGTGATGAGATGGTCCTGAAGAATGAGAAGTGTGAGGAATGTTTGTCTGGCTCGACGGGTGTTGCTGGAAATGGGTGCACTGACAAGTTTCCAAGTTGCAGACAATGAAGAGGAGGAAAACCTGCTGGAGGAGACGAGGATGTGTCGAGATCCTGTCTGAAGCTAAATTTTTTTTTTTTGCTTGCAGCAGCTGCACATGCATTGGCAGTGACTGAATCGGAACAGGACCAACGAGGTTGATTCAGAGTGTGCATGCTGGTACGTAAGGCCAATGGACTTTGGTACAGCTTGGCCAAGGTGGAGATTGTTGGAGTTTGTGGCCAAGTGGACTATCCTCCAAAATGCCTTTCGGCTAAAGAAAGAAAGAAAACATCTTTCCTTATTTCAAGGAGGAAACAAGGGAAAAGCAAGGAGGAAAAAAGGGAAAAGCAAGGAGGAAAAAAGGGAAAAGTAAAAGGAAAAAGTTTTGGTGTCTTAAACACCCGTGAGGGCTCATTTCGGTTTAAAAAGGAGAGTAGTAGAGAGCAAGAGAAAAAAGAGGTGAGAGTAGAGAGCTCATTTGCCTTTGCAGAAAAAAAGGAGAAGAAAGAGTTCTTTTTTGCAGAGAGCAAGGGCAAGGGTGAGAGAAATCAAGAGAGCTAGAGTGAAAGATCTCTTGTGAAAGAACTCTTGGGGTAGAGTGAGGCTCTTGGGAAAATTCTGTGAGTGGGTGTACAAGGGATATGGGATTGGGTTATATCGATTTAACTCATGTGTAACTTGTACTGTTTTTCTCATAGTGAAGAGCAATATCTCTCCGAGGACGTAGGCAGATTTTTGCCGAACCTCGTAAATTTCTCGGTGTCTTTATTTCTTGTATTTTAAACTATTCAACTGTGGGTTTGTATGTTGGTGAAGATAATCAGCCAAGGCACAACAGTTTGGCATTCTGTTTTGTGCCGATAACACAAAGTCACGTGGACAAAAATTTATACATGTTTTTAGATATTTGTCACAGAACGAGACAATAATATTATACTGGTGTAATGTGAAGAAAGTTGGGGTTCAATACTCATTCTCCACATACCCCTCACGTGTGGCGAATTTTCAAGCTTAATACATGGACATCATAATTTGGGTGACGTGAAACACATGTAACCATTTGACTTCACACGTGAGACAACCTGTTCTGATACCATAAAGAAAGTTTGGGTTCCATCATAAAACCAATTGGCAATATGGGAAGTAGCCCAACTCTTTATAAGTTCATGCAAGATCCCTCCTCTCATTAACGTAGGACTCATTCTCCACACAATGGAAGTCACGCAACACTAAGAGTCAAGACCACTGACTTGGAAGTTTAGCGACTGTGAAGGGGCAGCCATACACCATGCGCCTCCCCATTTTCCTTGAAGACTTAGAAAGTTCTTCTTAGAAAAATGACAATGTTTATACTTTTTCACACTTTAAATCTTGCAGATATCTTGAGACCTGCAAATAGTATCTCATTGCTTGCTCACATAAGAAGTATGGTTCACAGAAGTGCTTCCGTCCAACTTTTTTCACTTATTGTACTGTCAGGATTTCTGTTCTTTGAAACCACAACTTGGTTTCTACAGTGCTGATCTTAACGTGGGATGCAAGGAAACTGAGAGGAAAGCCCTTCTTGAGCTCAAAGCCGGTCTCACAGATCCTTCAGACCGGCGTTTGTCTTGGGTGGGAGAAGATTGTTGTCAATGGAGCGGCGTAGGCTGCAACTACGTAACTGGACGTGTGACCAAGCTCAATCTCCGCAATGAATTTTCAGATGGTGAGGATGGAACAGCGCACGAATTTGGCGGTGAGATCAACCCTTCTTTGCTTGTTTTGAATGATTTAATTCACTTGGATTTGAGCATGAATGACTTCGAAGGTGTTCAAATTCCAAGCTTCATTGGATCACTAGAGAAATTGGAATACCTCAATCTCTCTAGTGCATCTTTCGGTGGAGTCATTCCCCACAATCTCGGAAACCTTTCGAGATTGCTTTCTCTAGACCTCAGCTATTATAATTTTGAACCGGTTGCGAATGAAATCCGTTGGCTTGCTCCTCTTTCTTCCTTTAAGTACCTAAACCTCGGAGGAGTAAACCTAAGCAAGGCTAACTCATATTGGCTTCCCACTGTCAATATGCTCCCTTCACTCGTTGAATTGCATTTGCCATCTTGTGGTCTTTCCGTCCTTCCTCTCACTCTTCCTTCCATGAATTTTGCATCCCTTTCAGTTCTCGATCTCTCATACAATGATTTCAACTCCATATTACCTCCCTGGTTGTTAAGTTTGACTAAATTAGTCACCCTAGAAATGCACTCGACCAGTCTCCACGGAGCACTTCCAGAAACATTTGGCAGTTTGACATCTCTTCGGATGCTTGATTTGTCGGAAAACTCAAACATTGAAGGACAGTTGCCAAGAAGCTTGGGAACGCTATGCAGTTTGCAGACGGTAAATCTTCCTATCAACAAATTTACTGGCAAGATTACTGATTTCGTTGATAGTTTGTCTACATGCTCAAACAACCGCTTAGAGAGGCCAGATTTGTGATATAACAGCCTGAGAGGAAAACTGCCTGATTCTCTGGGAAATCTTAAAAGCTTAAGAATCCTCAATTTGTGGCATAACTCATTTCAGGGTTCGATCCCAAGATCTATCGGAAACTTGAACTCTTTGGAGGAGTTGTACATTTCACACAATCAAATGAGTGGGATCATCTCCAAAAGTCTTGGGCGGCTGTCGTCGCTGACTACACTAGATATCTCGGAAAACACATGGGAAGGTTCGATTACATAAGCTCATTTCACGAAACATGGAAGCCTAAGAGAGGTTGAAATATATAACATTTCCCCAAACATTTCCTTAGTTTTCGACATTAGTTCTGATTGGATAGCTCTCTTTAGACTGAGATACTTGATCATTAGGTCATGCCAACTAGGTCCTAAATGTCCTACATGGCTCAGAAATCAGACTGAGCTGGTCACTCTGGTACTCAACAATGCTAGGATTTCAGATACCATACCGGAGTGGTTTTGGCAGTTGGATTTCCGGTTAGATCAACTAGATGTCGCTTATAATCAGCTAAGCGGCAGGGTGCGTAACTCATTACGATTTATCAAACCTGGCAATGTTGATTTGAGTTCAAACTGCTTCGAGGGCCCTCTCCCACTCTGGTCATCAAACATAACCATGTTGTATCTTAGAGAATCTGTTTTCTGGGCCAATTCCTCATGACATTAGTGAAGTAATGCCCTCTCTGTTGGATCTAGACGTTTCTCGGAACTATTTGAATGGAAGCATTCCCCTGTCCTTGGGTAAGCTAAGCCAATTAACAACCATGGTTATCTCAAATAACTAGTTGTCTGGTGAGGTTCCAGACTTTTGGGACAATATGCCATCATTGTACATCGTAGATGTGTCGAATAACAGTCTTTCAGGTTCAATCCCAAGATCCTTAACTTCTCTTACTTCACTCAGATTCTTGATACTCTCTAGCAACAACCTTTCGGGCGAGCTTCCTTCCATGAAAAACTTCACGTTCATGAGGAGTCTTGATCTTGGTGAGAACCATTTCTCTGGATCTATTCCGGCTTCCATAGGAGAAAGCATGCCCTCTTTGTTGTTTTTGCGTTTGAGGCTCAACTTGTTTAGTGGAAGCATCCCTTCGCAGTTATGTGGCCTTTCAAGTCTCCACATATTGGACCTCTCATACAACTATATTTCCGGAAATGTTCCCCGTTGCATAGGTAACTTAACTGGCTTCAGACCTGAAGTCACGGATAAAGTTACAGGTGACTATCTTTACCAGGGAAGATTGAAGGTAGTGGCCAAAGGAAGAGTGCTCGAATATGACTCCATCCTCTACCTCTTCAATAGTGTCGATCCTTCGGACAATAACTTGTCAGGAGAGATGACATTAGGCCTAACAAGCCTTACAAGGCTGGGGACTTTGAACCTGTCCATGAATCAGTTGACAGGAAATATCCCAGAAAAGATCGGAAACTTGGACTGGATAGAAACTCTCGACCTATCGAGCAACAAACTTGCGGGTCCAATTCCACAGAGCATGGTTAATTTAACATTTTTGAATCATCTCAACTTGTCACACAACTACTTGTCCGGGGAAATCCCAAGAAGTAATCAGTTTGAAACCCTCGTTGATCTGTCCATTTATGAGGGCAATACAGGTCTTTGTGGGCATCCATTACCAAATTGCCAAGGCGACGAAGAAACACCTCAGGTTCCAGGTGGAGGTGGCGAGGATGATGACAGTAGGCTCGATAAGCTGTGGTTCATAATCAGCATGGTGATAGGTTTCTCTTTCGGGTTCTGGGGAGTTTGCGGGACTTTGGTCATCAAGAAGTCTTGGAGATGTGCGTATTTCAACTTTACTCACAAGGTGTATGCATATGTATTAGCCATTCTGAAGAAAATATCATAGAAACTATCAAATGTGAAAGCATATGAAAGCAAATAAGACCTGAAAACTTCTTCTTGTTGTTCGTATTATTATTTTGGTAAGAGAGAATCATAAATATCTTATGAGTTGTGGAATTTTACTCTTCTTCCCATAATTGTATTCAGGCAGCGAACTCTTAGTTTTCTGGAAGACGAAATTCTTGTGTTTTTCTTGCAACATCTAATTGTTTTTGGTTGCTGATTTCGCGAGACATTCTAAGGATTAGTTGTAAAACTTAAAGAACTCAAGGTTTTCCCTTCAATGGCAATACCCATTGCAACAATGGTTTGCATATATTTATAATACTACAGATTACATCCAGGGTATTGAAAACCTATTTACAAGGAAAGTTTGAAATTCAAAAAAAATACAACGGAAGCCAATCAACGTGTACTGCAAAACCATATTTCAAGCATTTGAAAAAGAGTTGTAAACCTACGCTGCTACTTCGTGGATAAGTGTTGAGATTGATCACAGCAACTTGAAACCGTTGTAACAGACACTGAAGTAGGACTTGGTCTAACATCCCCCCGCAAGCTGACAGGATGAGGCACCACTGGAAGCTTGGATACCAGAAACTTGAACCGTGATGACAACAGTCCTTTGGTAAAAAGAGCGGCAATCTGATCTCGAGAGCAAATGAAATTAACTAATAGCTGGCCTCGAACAACATTCTCTTTAACGTAATGATAGTCCACCTCCAAGTGTTTTGTTCTTGAGTGAAAAACCGGATTTGAAGCTAGGGCAATGGACGACACATTGTCACACCATATTGTTGGTTTGACAAAATGCAAATGCAAATCTTTGAACAAGGACCTTAGCCAAGACAACTCAGCGGCTGTATAGGCAAGTTGCCTATACTCCACCTCCGCACTCGACCTAGATACAGTTTTCTGCTTCTTTGAACTCCAACACACCAAGTTCGAACCCAAATAAATGTGAAACCCACCCATGGAATGTCTTGTGTATGGATTTCCCGCGTATTCTGCATCTCAGTAAGCCATGAGTTGCTCACCACCAGGTTTATACACAAGGCCATGGTTGTACGTACCCTTTACATATGGTAGAATCCTCTTGGCTGCCATCCAGTGTGTGTTCTTTGGAGAATGCATAAACTGGCATACCTGGTTCACGGCATATGACAAGTCTGTCTCGTTATAGTCAAGTACTGCAGGACACCAACTACGCTCCTGTACATCTCCGGATTATCATGTGGTTCACCATCATGCTCAATGAGCTTTTGTCCAGAAGGAACAGGTGTAGAGATTTGTTTGGGATCCACGAATTTTGTACGTCTGAGCAAACGAGACATTTGTCGAGGGTTGTTTCCTGTTAAACGTGTATCATCTACATACTGAAGGCAACTGATATTAGGGATTTTCTAGTCACACCACCATTTAACTCTTGGCAGCCAGAAAATTAGTGAAAGTTTTAATTCTAATTATGTTCGCGTCTGAAAAGACAATAATTGTAAATTTTGGTTTCGAGAAAATGTTCAGACATACCAACACCGGAAAGTTTGGTGAATTTTCGGTGACGATAAGCCGAAAACAACCGGGGGATAAATTTTCATCTTCACCGCACTTGGGGGATATATCTCCGTAGACACAGGAGTGGCTGTCATAAAACGAGGAAAATGTAGATGTTATTGGAACTTTTCATAACAACAACATTATGGTTGACGACTCCATGTCCAAATCTTTCACCTCTTGGTTTTTCCACGACGGCATATAATCTTTCACCTCTTAAGTGTTTTCATTTCTACAGCACTGATCATGAGGTGGGATGCATGTATTTTGAGAGGAAACCCCTTCTCGATCTCAAACAAGGCCTCGTGGATCCTTCCGACCGAGTTTCATCTTTGGCAGGAAAAGATTGATGCAAATGAAGTGACTTTCGTTACAAAAGTTGACTGAATAACAGGTGATAATTTTATAAGGGAATTTCAAAAACTCATCTACTTGTTAAAAACGCCCTTAATATATTAGAATATGACCACTTTTGTCCAAGAATAGGCATTTATGCTAGAAAACGAACAAAATTAACCAAACCCAAATTGGTTGATTCAATGTCACTACCATCATTAACAAGTGGACTAATTTGGGACAAAAAAAGTTTGACGACCAAAATTGAAGAACTGCCATGACTCCGGGGAAATTTTGTAATTAGCAGCTTTCACGTTTTTTAACCGTTGAGATATTTCTACCAAAGTCCATCAACATCTGTTTTGTCTATTATCTATTCCCGCCACAGGGCAACGGCCGCCGGACAACATGCCTCTCTGCTTCCTCTCCGTCCGTCCTCCTCCGCCTCCACTCATCACCTGCCACGTGTCCCCAACCGCAGTGCGTCCCCCGCCGTCCGCTTCAGCACCACCACAAGTACCAACAAGACTACCTTCTCTCTCACTGAGCCCTAGCTCAACCCCTCCTCCGCCGCCGCTGACCTGCGCCCTCCACTGCCCGCACTTCGAATCGTAACTCTCAGCTCAAATCCCTATTTGTTTATTTTCTCATAATTATTGTTCGTCTTGATTTAAATTTTGTTTTCTGTTCGGTGTATAATCAGGTGCTCCGGGTGTACGCACGAGTTCAATCTCCACCGTCCGGTCATCGTCGACGAGGCGACGGAGTTTTTCAAGACAGTTGGAGTCTCAGATTTCACTTTTGACAGTTGCAAATTGGTGCTTTACTTAACTTCTTTTTCCCCTTAATTTCGTAAAGTTTAGGCCTTTTCTTAAAATTTAAATAAAAAGAAATATCTCTCTGGTATTGGTTAGGGTTTTTATCTTGATATTATCTGGGTTTGGTGTTAGTGGGGATGGCGGTGTCGCGCAAAGTTAGCCGTTCGTGGCTCACCGGAAACCCCCCTGATTGGGCTTTATCAGGAGGGAACTCATAATGTAGTAGATATTCCTCAATGCAAAGGTCCCAATCCTAATGACTTTATATTTGATAAATAATCCTTGGATTAGTGCTAAATTCTATATTTTTAGTTTAATTTGTGTTTTCTTTTCTGTTTTTGCAGCTCATCATCCAAGTATAAATGCTGCTGTGGAGCTGCTTAAACAAGGTCCGTTTTTCGGTAATTAAAATTCAATGTTACCTGCTTTCATTTCCAGTTTTTGAGTCTTGAATCGTTTAATACTTCTTTGTATAACATTCAGGTATTACTGAACTACACGTTGAGCCGTATGATGAAGATGAGGGGACAGGTGATTTACGATATGTGCAGGTGACTGATGTGATTCAAAATAATGAAATGGCGCATAGAAAACATGTTAGTAAGTTGTAGTGTTTTGGAATTCAATTAATAGTGGTGTTGTGTGCAGATGGCTGTGACAACACACAATACTTCCCTTCCTGCTTCCGAAAGATATAAGAATGGTTAGTAGCTGAATTTATCAGAGTTATTCTAGAAAGAGCTTTTGTGTGATACACAAATTTTAATGTGAAATCTGATTAACATAGAAATTACATCTCTTTCTAGGTAAAGTGCAGGTAGCTTTAGTATGGAATTCAAGAAATGAAAATTCCCCGAATACAGAGAAACTGCAAGCCTTGGCTAATGTGAGCTAGCTACTTCATTTCATTGTTGTAAATGTTTTCTTTAAAAGAATTATATTAAAGAATAAATGATCTGCATGCTTGTTTCCAGTTCATATGGAGAAATGGTGGGCCGAGGAGCACGGTCAATCTGATTCACTCTGTATGGGCTAACTTTCAGACATCATCTAACAATGTGAGTCCAAAGGGTTATTTTTAGTGAGTTTTTACTAAGTTATTTGAATTTACTTTATGTTACTCGGTGATGCAGATAATCTTTGGGAATAGATGGAGACATCTTTTAGGAGAAAGAGACTTTTGGGAACATGTTGGAGGAATTGATATTTCCTTGGCTCCGTCCAGTTTTGGCCAAGCAAACACAAGGGTATTTTAAATTTATTATCCAACTATTCAAATTTTATTCAAATGCATAATTTCATTTCCATCAGCATCAACTTCCATTCAAATTATGAACTTGCAAATTAAAGCCGTATCAACCACTTAAATTCTTAAAACAAGAAAAAGAAAAAGAAAAAGAAAACCCTTAGAATGCGCAGATATTATGTCATATATTAGTAAGTGTATACTTAAATCTCAAAGGCATCATAATTTGAAAGATGTAAAGTGTAAACAGAATGAACCTTTGGTTTAATAGCGAACCACCTATTGAACCTGTTTTCTGAAACTTGACTACGGAAATCCCTACATTTCCACTCACTATCTCGTGGTCTAATGCTACTCCATTCCAGGCTTTTGATACCTTGCTCCGGAAGCTACAAAAATATGTCCCTCAGGGAGCTTCTGTTGCTGATTTGTATGCAGGAGCTGGTGTAATTGGATTATCATTAGCTGTGACAAGAAAATGCAGGCAAGAATTGGGATAATTGTAAAAACACTGGTATAAAAACTCAAAATTTCTTTCTTTTTGTTTTTATATGTTATAAAATGGAGTTATAATTGCTGTCTAGGTCTGTTCGATGCATTGAGATTAACAAAGAATCAAAAGTATCCTTTGAGAAGTCAGTTGACCGCCTGCCAAACTCGGTAGAGAGCAGCATCAGCTGGCATCTTGCAGACACTTCTAAAGTTAGTATAGTAACCTTTTGAAAGTTTATGATCATATATTTCTGAAGTTGTTACCCCAGGGTCATGTATGCAGAGATCCCAAGTTTTTTTTATATCTATATTATAAGTTGTATAAAGGAATTTTTACAAATTTCTCTGTTATTCCATTAGGATTGCGTTGGAATAGTTGGGAACTAACTTTATAAATTTCTCACAAATAACCTAGGACCCTCTTTCTTGGATCATGGGATCAGATGTACTTGTTGTTGATCCTCCTAGAAAGGGACTGGATGCATCTCTTGTTGATGCATTGCGGAGTATAGCTTCAGCAAAGCGTAAAGCTAAGTCGTCCTCAGATAGGTTAGGCCATTTCTGTACTCAAAATATTGAAGTCAAGGACCTCACTGGTGGTCCTTGTGGATAATTAATTCAGCTCGTTTATATGTCAACTCAGTTCAAGCTCAAGGGGTAAGGATGAGAAGAGACCATGGATGCTGCGTGCAAAAGAAGCTTCAGTTCAGATCGGAAGCGAAATTACTTCAGAAGATAGTAAATCATGGCCTCAAACCCTTATTTATATAAGTTGTGGATGGGAAAGCTTCAAAGAGGTATAAAGTTGTTGCTATGATATTTCATGAAATTAGATTATTCTCTGCTCTGATTATTCCATCCTGTCTTC
Source organism: Pyrus communis (assembly GCF_041283825.1). NCBI lineage: Eukaryota > Viridiplantae > Streptophyta > Magnoliopsida > Rosales > Rosaceae > Pyrus > Pyrus communis. The sequence continues at coordinate 679,740 of NC_142573.1, read as the reverse complement.
GTCTACTTTATTGTTACCTTTTCTTCCTCTACCTAATTGGGGATTAATGTTTCAACAGGATTGCAAGGATTTGTTGTCTAGCAAGGCATGGCACTTGGAAAAAGCCCATGGCTATAATTTTTTCCCTGGAACCCAGAGGTATGTATCAGTTTCTTCTCTTTTGACTCCTTTCTCCTTTCCAATATATGATGCATCTCGTTACATTTCTATTGGGTCGAAATTCTGGATAACTAATTTTTGTGATATATTATCAAGATTGCCAACATTTCCTTCAAATGCTTTTTTCTTCCTGGTTCTTATCGAGGCAGACCTCTCAGAAAATCCAAGCTGTTTGAATGACTAAATTAAATGTAGCATATATTATACTTTTAATTTGATACATATTCTCATTTCCAGATTATTTTTTTCCCATTTGTGCATGATAAATGTTCTTTTGCCATGATTGCAGCATCGAGGTTTTAGCTGTGTTCAAGAGGGGCCAAGGAAGCCCAAAGAAAAAGAGAACAGGAATAAAGCAGAAGAAACGCTTGTAAACAATTCTGAAAGTAGGATTTTGCAGTGACTTTCAGTGATGATTGCTTGAACTTTGATGGCCGCTTGAACTTTTTTCTGGGGTTATTACAAGAAGACTAGTGGGAGTATCTAGTAGAGAGAATGTAACAAAACCAAATCTTCTGTGTTGCTTTCCCTTTTGCAGAAAGGGATTTTGTTCGCCATCGGCTGAAACTTGTGTAAAATGAATAGTTAGAGATGAATGAAATTGCAATTTGTTGTATATCTACCTGACTCCTTTTGAATTGGATGAAAAGAATAAATAATTGGTAGAAAATTTTTAAAATGAAGAATGCATTGTCTTCCACCAGGAAAGCTGCTAGTTCCGTTGGCTGAGGAGAAGACGTTTTCAGTTCCCCTTCTCGCTGCCTGCAGATTTTGTGAGATGTGGAAAGGCATTCAAAATATTGTAGGCTATTAAATCCTGCCTGGTTAAGATCCCAACCACTGGAGGCACCTACAAATGGAGCACACATCGAGGTTAGTGATATTGGCCTTTACAAAAATTTTAGTGTACCATGTATAATAACTATGCTCAATGGACAGAATAAATATGCTCGTGTGCAAGTTGTAACGCTCGTTAACAAGTACATGGTGTTTAGTAAAACGAGAATGATTGCTAAACTCACCCCGGATGGTTCATAGTTTGGCACAATGAGCAAATGGCGAAGTCCCACTTGCCTGAAAAGAACCATAGCTTTTGCCACAGACATGCCTTCCATAACTGTGTAAGGTGTTCTATTGGTGAGTGGATGCAGATCTACATACATCTCCATTTCGTCCCTTGTCACAGCCACCTCCTCGATCTTCTCTTCTCTCTCGGCCAACTCAACCGAGGTAAATTTCTCTCTTACTTCCCACTCCTCTGTTCTTCTTTTCTCTCTTAGGAACCATTTCTTTTTCAGCACCTGAACAAGGTGAGCTCGAAGAATTAGTCCATGTACTTCTGTTGCCCCAACAGCCAATCCCATTGGCGGCACCACTTCTTCTACAACAGGGAAACCATTGTGTGTGGTGTTTCGCAGGACCTCCACAATACGATCCACCTTTTCAATTCCACAGAGGGTGACTACTGGCGGCTTGGCATCAGCAAGCTCACCTACTGTCAGATTTCTCATCCATGGTTCTGGACTTGCCTCCAAGAAAGGCAAACCTTTTAAGTGCAGTATAATCTCATAGATGCTCGGGTTGAAACTGTCTCCAACTGTTTTGGAAATCAGGAGGACAATCATTGTTATGGGCAGTAAGAGGAGGTTGTTGGTGAGCTCAAGAAATATGACACATAGTGAAACGGTCATCCTCATTGACCCTGCCATTAGGGAAGCTGCGCCAAGAACAGCGAAAAGCCCCTGGTCAATGCTCGTATATGATTGCATGGCAATTCCAAGCAGACGGCCATAAGCTGAGCCCATAAGGATGATGGGAAGGAAAAGTCCAGATGGCACAGCAATTCCAAGGGTAAACAATCCTAAGATGCAATATAGTACGAAGAAGATTAGGAGGGATAAGGGACGATACTCAGCGGAAGTGTTTGTCGAAAAGATGTTTCGAACTGCATCATCATTGGTGGCAAGGAGAAGAGTAGCTAGGTCATTGTAGTGGCCATCTGGGCAGTTGAACTTTTTGTAGTTTCCAGATCCTTCATTGGTGGGACAGACGGACTCTGAGAGAGAGGAGTTACAGGGTGTGCATTCGACAAGGAAAGGGAGACCATATAGGCATGCAGAAGTAAAGAGTGATACAGTGAGACTGAGGAGCAGCTTGTGAACTTTTCCCTTCCTGCCAGAAGAGTAAACCAAGAAGTAATTAGTATCGAATTGACATCGTGGTGTGTCAGTTTTCATATTTGGTTTAGGGTTGCTTACTGATTTATGAGACTGTATAGTCTGAGGATCTTGTCGAGAAGATAGTTGTACATGCTTCCCGAAACTCCACCAATAATGCCAATTACACCTACGGGGATGATGTCCCACGCATGGTATGTTACAGTAACAGTGCTTACGTCGAACATGATAAGCCCTCCTTGCCCGAAAAGCCCACATTCCCCAGAATTGCATATTTGGATAAAAGTTCTAAGCACCACAACCACAATGGCTGTGCTGAAGAAGGTTCTCCAGAGAAGGGCACTCCTCCACCAAGTTGCCACCTCTTCAAGGGCAAACAGTACACCACCCACAGGAGCTCGGAAAGCTGCACATACCCCAGAGGCAGCACCACAGGTAATGATATCTCGCCGGTCACGGTCATTGTTGAAGTAGCGGAGCCAACCCCATTTAATACGGTAATTGTCAGGTCCCCCTTGACCTAATAAGGAAGCAATGCAGCTTCCAATGTGCACAAGAGGCCCTTCTTTTCCAAGATCTAGGCCTGCAGAGACAGCCCCAATGCTTCCGAATATCTGCAAGATGAAAGTTTTTGTGCCACTTAGCTTAATAAATTATGAAATTATATGAAACCAATGTTCAATTGAAAAATGAAAATCAACCTTGACAATCATTGTTGTCGCACCAAACATATTCGGTGTGTCAACTCCGTTGAGATATGCTTTGATTTCAGGTATACCGGGTCCAGCTGCAGTCGGAGCAAAACATACACAGAGAACAGAAGCACTAGCGGTCAGTAGAAGATTGGCCCCGGCTATAAAGATGAACCCCATCAGGTACCTACACCACACGATTCCCATATTGTTTACGCGATCATAGGCATTTCTACAGACTATAATATAATATCTGGATTGCAACAAACCTTCCTTTCTCAATGAAACTAACCGCGGCAAGAAGCTTGTAGCCGGCAATATTCTCAACAGCGAGGTTAATGAGGGTGGCGATTATACCAGTTAGGAGTCCAACAAGGAAGGCAAGGATCCATTTCAAAAATACATACTGCAAGACTTGGAATTTGGATTTGCTTCTCCAATCATGCTTAAACAGATCGTTCTCATTGATCCTGCATCAAACCAACTTCCATTCAATGTGAAGAAGGTCAACATAATAAGGATTCAGGTTCTTCTTTTCGATATGGAAAACTAGAAACAGGTTGTTCAAGTCGTTACTCGTAGTCCAAGCTCTCGATATGAGAGACTTTGGCTCCAACCATAGCCAGTGGAGTGGAAGAAACTGTCCGGTTTCTCTTGAGGAGGAGTGGTTGGTGGAGAGCAATGCTCTCCGGATCTCTTTCTTCTGCACCAGTTTCTTGCATGGTTTGGGGAACTACAGCTTCGGCGTATTGGTTCGATTGTTCCTCCATCGGGCTCATGGAAGCTGCAGAGCGAGAGAAACAGAGAGCTCTCAAACTCTCAATCTCAAGTGTAGCTACACGTATTGACTAGGATATTAGATTTGGCTAGAAGCAAAGAACTGCTGGTATCACGCAGTCCATATTATATTGTATAATTAAAGAAACACGTATCGATTGACACTTGTTTGATTTTGTACATAAATGATACATGGCAACAGTGGCACTGCTCTTATGTATAATTATATATGCCCATGCATATCACATGTATAATTAATTATGAAAAATAGACGAAGTCTTTTTGACAAAAAGGGCGACCCTAAGTGATAAAGGCTTTCCGCTTTGCGAAAGTCTAGAAAATGTCTATCCTACGCAGTTTTATTTTTGTTTTGCAAATAAGCTGTTTTCATGACTCGAACTCGTGATCTTTCGATCACAAATAAAAAAAAAATGGTATGAACCTTTTTTTTGTTAAAAAGAGTTCGATATTTCATTCATTAACAAAAAAAGCGTAAAATCACTTCAAATTTTAAGAGCGTAAGATGTAGTTAGCCCAAATACAGTTACTGGATTGATAATCTGCACAAGAGGCCTCCCTGCAAAAATGTGCACAGTGAGTTGTGTTTGGATATTCCATATTGACAAAGAAGAATTTACATAAAATGTCTTTGTCACGTGTTGCTCCACTTTAATAATACGATATTATATTTAAAATAATTTTATGCAAGTTACTCTTGCTATCGACTCCGTTGACATTAATCAAATGATACATACACCTTACACATGATTTGTAATCCGAAACTTCTCAAAATTCTGCCGTATCTAGAAAGATAGATTTGCACAAAATGTGACAGCCAGTCAACCAATTGAGCAGACACATGTGTCAACATCTAACCCTAGGCTCATACAAATCAACGGTGGGCATCAAATGTGACCTTTGGGGTGATTGAAAAGGCAACTCATCAATTTCAATCATTAGAATCTAAAATTTGGATTTTGTATATTTGTCGACGAAACCCATGGCCACTAAATTATTGAACGATGCTATTCACATATGTTTTTTAACTCTAATGTATTTCTTTTAATTTTTTGTGATAGATTCGAATAAATTAAAACAGATTAATAAACAAAAACTAGGACCTATAATTTTGGAATTTTTGTTTTCTTCATGTTTAAATTCGATTAAATTTGGACTGTCTCATATAAATTATTCATATTAGTACTCCAAAAACTTAATTGTGCGCCCAATTTGTTTCCATTTAGAAAGAAAAATACTCTTATAAAAAGTACATAATTAAACTTTTAGAGTGCTAATTATAACTCTAATTTTTTTCAAACGATTAATATTTTAATTACAAAAAACTACCTCAAGTATGGGTCAAATGACACTTTCATACCTCATCTTTTAAAATTGACAATGTCATACCTTATCTTACAAATTTGTGTCAATGTTATACCTTCCGTTAGCTTGGCCGTTTATTTCTCAGTTAAATGCTGACGTGGCTTGATCCGGGACCCATTTTTATTAAAAAATTAATAAAAAATTATTAAAAACAAAAAAAAATCATTTAATATTATTTAAATATTAAAATAATAAAGAAAAATTATTTTAAAAAAAAAAAACCAACGTCCGTCCCTTCTCCCCGTCTCCCTTCTCCCCATCTTCATCTTCTTCCCCTTTCTGCAACTACAACCCAGAAAAACAGAAGAGAAAAAAAAAAAAAAAAAAAATCAATTTGTTTTCCTTGCTCCTCACCCCCTCTTCTCCCCACACCCACGCACCCAACCTCCCCACCTTCGCACCCCACCCTCTGCACCCAACCTCGCACCCACTACCTACAACCCCCCCAAAAAAAAAAAAAAAAAAAAAAACCCAGAAAAAAAAACCCATTCTCCTGGGCGAGGAGAAAATGGGCGGCGGGGGCGCTGGCGGGGGGGGGGGGGGGGGTTTGGGGGAATGGGTGTGGAGGGGAGAGGGTGGGTGTGAGGGGGGCGAACTGGGTTGCTGTTGTTTGTTTTTTTTTTTTCTTCTCTCTTCTTCTTCTTCCCTCTTCTTCCCTCCTCTTCTTCTTCTTCTTCTCCTTCTGCAGGGGGACGAATTGGGTTTCCAATTGTTTTTTTTTTTTTTGTTTCCTTCTTCTTTCTTTTTTTTTTTTTTTCTTCTCTCTTCTTCTGCTTCCCTCTTCTTCTTCTTCTTCTTCTTCTTCTGCGGGTTAGGTTGGGGGGTGGGGTTGGGTGGGAGGGGACGGGTTTGCTGCTATTTTTTTTTTTTTCTTCCCTCTTCTTCTTCTTCTTCTTCTTCTCCAGGGGACGAACTGGGTTTGCTGCTGTTTTTTTTTTTTTTTTTTTTTTTTTTTTTTTTTTTTTTTTTTGTGTTTTCTTCTTCTTCCTCCTCCTTTCTAGGTTGCAGGGGGTTGAGTTTGTGGTGGGGGGAGGGGGATGAACTGGGTTTGGTTTGGTTTGGGTTTTTTTTTTTTTTTTTCCTCTTCTTCTTCTTCTTCTTTCTCCTTCTTCTTTTCTGGGTTGCTGGGTTGCAGGAAGATGATGGGGGAAGAGAGAGGGGGGAGATGCACAAAAGGAGAGGGAAGATGATGGCTAATGTTTTTTATTTTTTTATGTACTTTTTTATTATTATTTTAATATTTAAATAATATTAAATGATTTTTTTTGTTTTTAATAATTTTTTTATTAATTTTTTAATAAAAATGGGTCCCGGATTAAGCCACGTCAGCATTTAACTGAGAAATAAACGGCCAAGCTAACGGAATGTATAACATTGACACAAATTCGTAAGATGAGGTATGACATTGTCAATTTTAAAAGATGAGGTATGAAAGTGTCATTTGACCCATACTTGAGGTAGTTTTTTATCATTAACCCTAAATAATAATATTCTTTAATAAACTTTTTATCTTTTTTGTAGAGTCTAATGATTAAGGCAACCAATCAAATATTTACAAAACATAACAACATTTATTATATATTACATTAATCTATTGAAATATCATTTAATAAATTTGACATTTGCTGTAAAATTTGACAGCAAAAGGCTTTGCCTTCAAATGACTCAGAGCCACCTAAGAAATTGAAGGCTCGGTTGGAGAGAGTTTGCTGCCATTTTTTACTGTTGTATGCCTACGTGACAATTTTGACATCTCTTTTGGAGATGCTCTTAGTGTAAAAATATGATTTTTCGTTAAAGTGAACAGTACCGGGAGTTTTTCGTTAAATTTCTCTATTTTCAAAGGTATATATCTAGGGAGTTTTAACGAAAAGCCTATGGTACTGTTCACTTTAACGAAAAACCACATTTTTACACTAAAAAAGTCAATCCTGGTACTATTCACTTTACCCTTTATTTTGTCCTTATCATTGAAACTCAAAGTTTTCAAACCTTTTTCATTAGTTTTCCTAAATGTCTATACCCATAAAGTATATTCTAGGGTCTTGAAGATATAATATAGATGTGGTCAAATGACAATAACTTGTGGCTGTAGTTTAGTGGTAAGAATTCCACGTTGTGGCCGTGGAGACCTGGGCTCGAATCCCAGCAGCCACACTAACAAGTGGTTAATTTTTTTCTTGTTCTTGTTTTTGTTTTGTAATTAGGTGAATGCTAGAGATGTTTAACACATTTTTCTCTTTTACATATAAAACTTGCTTATCTAATTTTACCATTCTTTTACATATAAAACTTGCTTATCTAATTTTACCATTGACTCGACTCATGTCTCCACAAAAATGGAACAAAAATAGATAAAATGAGGATATTGTAGAAATTTGTAAAAAATAATTAAAATCATGACTTATAGCTTACCTTTTTTATGAAAAGATAAACTTTAAGTTTTTACAGATATTTTACGTGTTAGAAATGTAGAAGTTAGAAACGTAGAAGTGATTTATGAAGCTTGCGATGCAATGACCATGTCACACAAATAGATGTTATTATGGTATTGTACAAATTTGCAAACTAATTAAAAATCGTGATTAGCTCCGTTTTCAATTTAGTTTTTGCAAACTTTTTGAAAGAAAAAAAAAACATATGATAGCTTTCATTAAACATGAAACTCAAGTAGAATTCGAGTCTTGGATGTACATCAAAGGAGGCCTTCAAACCAAACTAAACAAGTTTCAATTGATAAACATGTAAGTTTTTGCAAGGTTTGGAGTGTAGATTGAGGGGCATGTTTATGAGTTCTTTAGCAGCATCCTTACAGTTTATTGAGAATCAACAGCATCGTGTACTGCCCCCAATGGACGAGTAACAAATCACCTTGTGTAATAAAAAAGAGAATCAATAGCACGTTGCTTGATTCCAAAAATTAACAAACCTCTCTTTGTACCAATGAGGTCGATCAACAAAATCAAAATGAAGCAATTGCGAGAGCAAATAGCAATTACCCAAAACTTACGACACAATTAAGCAAAATTCAATGTTACTTAGCATGAAATACAGAAAGTCGATTACAGTTGAAGTCTAAATTCTTCAAAAACAATTGACAAGTCCACTCAAACCCTGACTTCTGATACATATAATTATACATATATATGTAAAATTCCATTCAAATTCAACATTCTCCTTTAATAATTGGAGAATGGCAAACCGAATCATCAAACCCTTAATCTCCCAAATATTGGAGAATAAGGGGAAAACAAAATGTTTTTGCCCATTTATTTTATGTATTGGGCATCATAATATATATATATATATATATATATATATATTAATATAGCTATGAAATAAAAACACCAAACCTAAGTAGCATGGCATTTTAATTTCATTATTAGCTGATCACATAATAGTGCACTGGCTGTCCGGATCATAAAATGGATGGACCTGCATTGGAGGAGGCGGCTGCGGAAACCTCAGCGCCGGCGGGGTTGCCCGTGTCTCATGGTAACTAGGGTAGTACTGAGAATGATGGTCGTAAGGAATTGTTGTACCATAGCTTCCATTGTGACCATAATATCCGTAATCATGATTGTTATTGTAATAGTCCCCATAGCCTTGTCCAGTTCTGTAATTAGCAACAGGTTTGGCTTCGTAGAACTGACGCTTGTATCCTGAATCAACTCTGAGCAGCTCTGCATGCTTCCCTGATTTTGCTAATAACTTGAGAAGCATTTCCGCTTCAATTGTTCCCGAAACATAAGCAATTCCAGCTTGTGTATCGATGGTGTAAGACACTCCTTAATTATATTCAAATTAAACAATAGAGATTCAAGAACAATGAGATTAACATATAATCTATCGTTTTCCAGTAAAAAAGCATAAACTCAGATCTTCAAAAACAAAAAGACTCATTTTTATATACGTAATTCAAGCAATGCAAGAGATGCAATTCATTTAAGGGGTAAACTGTCGTTTTTTCCTTGAAATTTTCTCCAAACTTCAATTGGGGGCCAAAGTTTTTTTCTCATCCAATTTAATTTATGAAATGATGATTCCATCCAAATTTCCGATGAAATTAAATTTCGGATGTCTTTAGGGCAATATTTGCGGTTTGTGGAGATAATAATAATAAATCATAAGAACTATATGATATATCTTTTTGTACGTACCCTTGATTTTGCTCAAAACTTTGGTCATGGTCTTATGCCATCCGGGGGCACCCGTATCCAGTTTCAACTCACAACTCTGCGAAATCATAAAATATAAGCAACCCATCTAGGCAAAGTTAATAAAGAAAATGAAATCACATGGAACATAAAAAGAGGGAGAAAACTAGGGTTTGCTAAACGTCACTAACCATGAAACCAGTATCGGTTGTTTCAGTCATGATCAGAAAAATAACAGATTGCTAGGTTTCTGCAGAAAACTTGAAAGATTGTGCTGTGTTTTGTCTTGAAACACAAAAGCTATGGTACAGTTGGGTGGTTTATATAGAGGAGGTGTAGTTAGGTTGTCTAGCAATTAAGGAGTAAGATTTGTTTGGTATTTTTGAAAATAATTATATGGGTTACTAATAACCAATCAAACAGATTTCAACCTAGTAAAGTAAGTTTTTAGGGTATATTCTTTCACACCATTCAAGCAGAGTATCTCTCAGGATACATTTTTCTATTTTGAGGACCATTTTTTCGTGAAGAGTAAAATATATCTAGGAGATTTCATGGCCAAAATTCTGTGGACTGTGACAAATTCACCAGTCCATTTTGCTCGCGATTAATGTAGTGTTCTTGCAATAAATTTCTTTAGTTCTTTACCCAAAAAAAAAAAAAAAATGAGTTATTGAAAATTATATTGAACTGTTACATAGCTTATTATTGTGTTTTTATAATCTTTTATTTCTGTTAAAAAAAAAACTTTTATTAGATAGCTATAAAATGAATTTAAACATTGAGAGATTTTAGTAGGAAAATAAATTATTATTTGGTTAAATATAGCAATAAAAATAATCAATAATATGTGGTTGAATATTTTTTTTCTTTTAAAGTATCGAAGAAATAGACAGCAAAAAAGAGGAATAAAAGTATTCTAAAAGAATTCAAGATTTTGATATGGAAATTGCTTTAAATGCTTTACTTAATTTAAAATAATTCTAATCCAAACATTCGAAAACGCTTTTTAATTAATCCAAATTCAAATTTGAATCCCTGTTCCTTGATCATTGAGAAATATGAAAGATTTGACGTTAATAAATTAATAATAACGCTTGTATGCCAAAAACTAAGTAAATTATGTAGACTTTACATAACAATTTTTTTTTCTTTCACTTATTTCCTATTAATTACTGTGTGTTGTGCACATGGCAATAGAGTATGGAAGACCACATCTTGTATCACATACTTGACAAATGATGTGTACATGTCAGGACATGAATTTTTATGAAAAATGATTAATTATAAATTTGGAATGCAAATAAATTTCTTGACCACGTTACATTTCGGTGGGGGTTTCAGCCAAGACGAACGGTAGCGGATAAATTTTTTAATGTATCAATCTATGTCCTCATCAGACTAAAAAATTTCTCACAATGGTGAAGCTTATGCCATGCAATGCTAGCAAACTGCGGTGTTGTATAGAAGTAAGGTACATGCATGCATGAATCATATGATCTCAAACTTGTCGTAGATGATTGGAGCACATTAAGCCGTTGAATAGTAGTTGATGAAAATAAACTGAAATTACTGATCAACCATAAAACTTCTTATATTTTGGTGAAAATATAAAAATAACTTGAAAATGAAACCTTTCTTTTTATTAGATCGGCTAAATACATTTTAAATCACTTTAATTATTGGTAATAGAATTCAAACTTGAATTTAAGGACAGTAATCATACAATCTTGGATATTTTAAACCTATATCTGCAAAAGTGAGATCTTAATATTCATCAAAATTATAGCATTCAAATTTGAACGTGCAAGATATAAAAGATACAACTTTGAATTGATTTTGAACTAGGGTGGTGCTATCCAATATCCACACACCAAATCTTTACCTCTCAATACCCTCTCAATTTTCGACATTCAGATTAATGAATTGAGAAAAATTAAATACCAAAAATTAACAAAGAATGCGTGCGAGGTACCCTTAAACTATTATAGTTCTATACATATCTTCCTCACTTGATGATTTATAATTGGTGAGTGCTTGAGATAAAGTGATTAATATGAAATATGAATTTCCTAAACTAAAAAGAAAAAGAAATATGATTAGAAGAAAGAAAAGGTAGCCAAAAGGTAAAAACAAAAATCGAAATTCAAATATAAATTTCCAGTAAAGTCTGCAATATTACATATATATGTAGAACTCAACGAAATTCCATTCGAAATTCTACATACTCTCCTCTAATAATCGGAGAAATTGCAAACACAAACTCCCTGCTAACATCCTTTTTTTTTTTTTTTTTTTTGTTTCTAGACAAAAGCTAACATCCCATTAAAAATTGGAAGAAGGGAAAAACAAATATCCCAAACTCAAATAATTGTAGCTAATAGGCACCATTTAGGTGTTAGGGTTTAGGGCATGGTGTTTTTATTATTCAGTGTCATCAGCTACGTGTGATCACATAATGGAGCACTGGCCGGAGTCTCTTTCCAATGGTGGCGGTCGGTGGTAGTGATGTGTTTTTGTTACAAGGCTTCGATCATGTTCGTATTGGTTAGACTTCGACACATAACCATAACCAGAACTGCCGTCTACAAGTCTGTATTGGTTAGACTTGGATCCATAACCATAACCGGAACCGCCATCTCCAAGTCTGTATTGATTGTCCTGTGGAGGTGGTTTCACACTCCTGTTCACATTACCAGTACTACTATTACCGACGGAGGTGGAGAAGTGATGACGGTGGTGTCCCGAATCAGAATGCACCCTGAGCAGCTGTGCATGCTTCCCTGCTTTTGCGAAACTCGTCAGAAGGGTGTTGGGATCCACTGTCCCCGCCACATATGCCATTCCGGCTTCTGCATCAATGCTGTATGATACTCCTTCATTCATTCATTCAAGTCATAAAAATATAAACAATATTCTAGTAACTTAATTAGGTAATAAAAATGAGTCTGCAGAAGGAGCAAAAGAGTGCAAAAAATATTTATAATATATTTGGAAATTATAAGCATATATATACAGGTACCCCGGATGCTATTCAAAATTTTGATCATGGTCTTGTGCCATCCAGACGAACGAGTATCCAGTTTAATTTCACAAGTCTACAAATGAACACATACATAATCCAAACAAGTTAATTAAGATGAAATATATATGATTGATTAAGCACCCATTACAAATAATTAATTTGGTTTAAGGAGACTAACCACGAACCCAGCATTATTATTATTGGTATTGGACTCCGCCATGATCCTAATACTAGAATGAATGATTGCTCCCTTTCTGCTTCTGCTTTTGCTTCTTTGGTCGAATATCAAAGTGTGTTTAGTTTGTAATCACTTTTCTGGTTTATATAGAAAACTAGTAGGTCGGTCTTCTAACTATGAAATCATTACTAACTGAATTTGGATCCTTTCCGAACTTTACTATCCGGAGCCTAAGGATCAGGAAATCAGGCCATTGGTTTGTGTGAAAGAGAGATCAGAACTCTTGATTTATGTGAGATGAGTCACTGGAATGAGTTAATGAGAATTGTCAAATTCAATCTGAGTGATGCGAATTGAATGATTTTTAGGCTTTGAACAGTGAAATCTGAAAAGAATCAATATCCTTACTAATTAACCTATAATCCTTCACGTGATTCAAGAAAGGATCTCTGAGAATACAGTTTTGAATTTTCCATTATTTGGAGCACCATTTCATTTCTTCGTTAGTTATATAATCTCAAGGATTAAGAGATATCATCTCATTGTCATTTCATGGATAGAAAGAAGGTAACATTGATTTATAAGAAGGGAAGTGTTATTGGCACTTCAAAAATCTCATTTTACACTCCTTACAAGTGTGTTTTTTTTCTTTCCAAATATATAAAATTTGGAGTGTAGAATGAGATTTTTGGAGTGCCAATAATAATTCCCTATAAGAATTAAGGATCTCAAATTTTGAAATTGTTACATTTATTTATTTAGTTGATAAACCTTATCCATGATCCGCTATATAGAATTATATCTACCTTGAAATCAACTGCAATCATTTTATTTTATTTTATTGAATTGTGTAAGAGCTTGTGGATCATGCGGTCAATCAGTTATTATATCTTTGACAAAAGTCTTGTATTCGATCCTTCCATTTATAATATCGATTGTATATTATATTAGAATATCATACTCTAATTGATTTGGTTAGAATAATGTATTTTTTCTTTTTACACGCACATTTGAATCTCCCCATCATAATTTAAATTATATAAGATCAAATAAAAAATCACTTTGTATAGAAAAATAAAGATAGAAAGTGAAATTTTGTGTTGAACAGTGTACGTAAACCCTCTATTCTTAGACCAAGATTTGCAAGGGATTGTATGTAATCTTCCACATCACTAACATGATTTACCTTCCATCTATTATTTTCCACTAATCCCATTACAAATTTGAAAACTGAGTCATTTCATCGAGAGAGATGAAAAAAATATATTCCTCTAATGGCTTTTTCACCGGTGCTCCTCGTATGCTTTTGAATTTGGATTTTCTTTGGATCTTATTCTCTAGATCATAAAAATTAAGAATCTAATCTGTTGATTTGTGTGAAAGAGAGATCATAATTTTTGGTTTGTGTGACGTGAGTCAGCGGAATGAGTTAATGAGAATTGTCGAATTCAATTTGAATGATCCAGATTGCCTGGTTCTTAGGTTTCGGACATCTATCATATGTGTTCGTCTACGCAATGGTTTTAAGATTGCAATTGGTACATAGAACAAAAATGTTACTCTTACTATATTTTATATGCTACATTTGTATCACCGCTTTAATAGAGATGAGATCCACACGTGTTGATAAACCCTATCTCTTTTAGAGACGTGGCACAAATGTAGTATGAAAAATATGATAAGTGTATCATTACTCTACCTAACTGGGGTAAGGCAACACAATTAGGTAGGTAAAAGCATTGGAATTCACATCAAGTATCCTCACACAGAAGCAAGAAAGAAAATTTTCAATTTTATTAAATTAAGATGCAGGATCGATTTTGTTTGGAGTCGATCAAGGAATAACTGAACTGAATGTAACTCTTTGACCAAAAAAAAAAAAAAAAACTGAATGTAACTCTTATACAACTTACATGGACCAAAGCCTCTCTAAACAAGGGTAGATATTCCTACAAATCAAGGGCCGGGCAGAATGTGGTCAGCAGGGTATGTCTCCTTGAGGAAGATCCCAGTTATCTCCGTCGTCATCGCTCATCTTGGTTTCGGGTATTTCCGGCTGAAAGGGTTTTGAAAAGGGACGCCGGCTGATCAAAAACACGAGCACCATTTTCAAGGGAGGGTAGCTAACCAAAAGAAATGAAAAGCAGGACAAAACTTCATCACAAGCAGAAATTGGAACACAGACCTTCTCTTGTTTCGCTTTGCGGCGTCGCGAGTCCGGCGCTTCTTCTCGTCCTGCTTGTTCTTAAAGTACCTCCTCCTCTTAACCTCCTGAATAACGCCGGCCCTCATGACCTCCCGCGGGAACCTGCCGAGCAGCCGCTCCTCGGGCTCGTTGTCGTCGACAATCACCTGAACATTGTACGCCGACTTGAAGAAGAGGACGCTGGCGTGAGCCAGAGAGGGGCATATCACAGACTCTATCGACGAAGCAGCAGCAGCAGAGTGGGCCCCTTGGGCTGGCAGTGGGACCAACCCATCTCTGGGCTTCTGGGTCTGTAAAATGGGGAGCTGGGTCGGTGGGATTTTGGGTTGCGATGGCTTTGTGAGGCTGAGGAAGGAGAACAAGTTGCAGAGAGCGGATGAGGCAGCCATGGATGCTGACTTTGGTGAGACTTGTCGACCTTCTTATTTTGCTGTTTATCTCTGTCTACTTTTTCCGGAGGGAACATAGGACTGGACCCACTAAGATACAATCTGTGCGATGGACTTCAGAATTGGGCCATTGGATCTAGACAGTCATGACCTGAGAGTGAGAGTGAGAGCCCTGGCTAGAAACAGTGGTTCCCCATCAACTGGATCGGACCATGTTTGGGGATTTACGTGGATATTAACCATTTATAACCCGTCATGAGTTCGGGGTTTATCCATTTAGACAAACAGAGACGGGTCTGTGACACTTTATTTTTACACATTTTTTTTTGTACAGTTCACATTATAATGTATTTCAACGATCCGTACAAATCATTTTGATATGGTTCTTATTCAATTTCTCATATTTCAAGTAAGTAATATGCTTTAAACATCAAGTGTACAATACTTGGGGCTCTCAGTGCACCAAAATATTAATGAGGTAGATAAAGTAGTAAAAGTATATGATATATTTCTTTAAATCTCACTCGTTCATTCCGAGTTACAATAAATACAACGTGATATTGTAATATTTTATAAAAGGTGATGATAAAGATATCAAATTTTTAAATCATCTTTTGTAGATCATATGTTGTCACGGTTGATGATTGAACACCTCCTTTAAATCGTTAAAAAGGAGCTAAACTGTCAATTGCCACATTAAATTATTTACAAAAATATCTAATAATGTGCATTTTCATTTATAATATATCAATTACGTTAGCCACTTTCTGCATAATGTGACTCAAACATTGCTTTATCATCATGTTTGAAGCAATTCATGGCACATGCTGACGTGCATACCCAATTCTTGGTAAATCCAAATACTCCCTTACTGTTTTCTTTGATTAATGTCGTGTGTACTGGAAGATACATTTGATGCTAAATATATATAGTTATTAGTTAAACCAATTTTCTACCAAAATAAATATAATTAAACCAATTAAAAGATGAATGAGCGTGTCTGTCTGGTTTGCTTTATGGTACTAAATTGAGGGGCTGAAAGCTGATTAATTAACCTCCCTCTGCTGCAGCCAATGCCATACTTTGCTTTTCTCATATTTTATTTGGAACAAAAATGCTACACGACTCTGAAACCTGATTAGAATACTAATTAGAAAATATTTTAGTGACGAAAGTGCAAATCCATGATGCTAATCACTAATCAGTGGACAGGCAGCACAAATCCTTTGATTAAAGAATGGATTAGCAGGTTACTGATGGCCATTAAATTATTCAGATATGAATTGTTAATTAGCTTTATCGATGCTCTTGATCAGTGCAATCCAACTTGGACCGACGTAGTGGTCCTAGATAAATAGGTATACTATTTTAACCCAAAACAATATTTATCAAATCTTAAATATTATTTGGTTTGAGAAAATAGAGAGATTTTTCAGTGCGCCGGTGTACTCGGTCATGTTCTGACACATTAAAAAATTTCTCAAGAAGATGTGATTGTAGCTACATTGATTAGAACGTACATGTGAGCTCCCTCTTATGTATAATACATATGAGTTAAAATCCCAATTATGATTACCCTAATTGTAATTAGGTAACATTATTACAGATGCGCATGCTAGTTACATAAGTATATTTAAACATACATATCTTATCACTTGTTTCAATCGTGAAGAAATGTATCTTCTTTGTGTTAGTTGATCTAACCCGCACTATTTTTCCGAAGCAAGATAACATTTTTAGTGTGATTGTCACAACACTTCACTTGATAATACTCATCTACTAGTGTTATAACACGCGTAGTTTACATGAAACGACTCCGGCTGCCATTCCTACTCACCCAGTATACAAAAGAACCATACAATACAGTAATTACTGATCTCTCTCTCTTTCTCTCTCTCTCTCTCTCTCTCTCTCTAAAAATGTTGGTGGTGGTGTTGTGGTGGTGATGATAACTAAAATAATATTGTTGGTGTATTATAATCCCTGCACCAAGCAAATGGGGAGTCATATTCAACTCCATCACACTGCTTCTACTTCATTTCCTCTTCCACTCTTACCTTCCATTTTTTTCTCTGTGCCTTGATGGCCTCCCTCCTTCCATCCTTTCTCTCTCCTCTGATCCTTCTCTCTCCTCCGTCGCTGCTGCTTCAATCAATTGGTTTTCTTCTCGCCGGCACAAAGTTTGATCCTTAGAGATTAATTGGGCTGATAGACCACACACCACCACCTTTCATTTCTTTCATTTTCTTTGCTTTAATTTTGAAGGTTGACTCCCTGGTATTACTACGCTTTCTTCCCTACTTTTTTTTTTTTTTTTTTTTTAATTTTCATTGGTATTATCTCTCTGCAATATTTATCTTCTGTTTATTTGCAGTCTGCTCAATTTAAGGTACTTTTCTGTATATATATGTTGCTTTCTTTTTACTGGATATTGATCAAAACCTCTATCTGGGTAAATTATATATTTATAATATTATTTGAGGCATCTCTGGTTGTCTTTATATATGTGGGTAATTTTCATATTACTTCCATTCTCTATCATTTTTTTCCGAGTGGTATGATTGAATAATAAGGAAAATCAATGGACAAAAACAAACAAAGGAGTGCGGAAGAAGAAAATGAGTGGGAAAATCGCAACCCGTAATTTATATGTTTAAAAGGCAGCTTTGTTTCAAGTAAAATTTTCAGCTTTTTGCCCTCGGAGAATAAGATTCTTCTTAAGAAAATGAAGGGGTGTATTCAATTGGGATTTTGAGGGATTTTAATTATTTTAATGAATCTAAGAGTATTCAATCAGGATTTTAGGTGATTCTTTAACATTCAATGTGTATTCAATTAGAATTTTAAGATAGTTTGTTAAAATCCTTAGAAATCTGGATGTATTCAATTAGGATTTTAAATAAGCTTATAACATTTCAGGTGTATTCATTTAGAAATTGATTTTAAAGAATTTAAGAAAGTTGAGGAATTAGAGGGAATTGAAGAGATTTCGTATTGTATTTTAAGCATCCACAAATCTCACATCTTCCCATGAGATTTCGAGGGAAATGAATCAAAATCTTATATGGAATCTCTACAAATCAATTAAACTCCATACAAATCCATTGAAGTCTTTCATATTCTCAATTGAATGCACCCCCGAAATTACTGCCCAAACTATTGTTTCTTCTACTCATTAATTTGAGTCGTATTGCTTTCTTATTTATTTATTTGTTTTAACTATGATATGATTAGTGCACATAGTGACGTAATTTATGATCATCATTTCTTGGATTTTGTTCTCCAGTTCTCTGAAATCGCCAAGAATTCAAAGGTTTGAGGGTTTGAGGGTTTGAAGGAGTCAATGTCCAGAGAAAAAGAAATGGAGGGTACTGCAGCAGAAGGAGGAGGAGGAGAAGAAAGCAGGGGGTTGTGTAGAGATGAATGCAATAATAATGTTCTCAGTTGTAAGAAATGGGTGTTTGCTAGTAATAATGCCGGAGAAAAGCTTGGAAATCAAAGCCTGAGCCGCCGTGAATTTAAATATCCACAACAACTTGGGCTTGAAGTTGATGGTTCCGGTTCCTTAGGAACTGTGCCACGTAAACCGCAGGATGCAGATTATACAATTCCTCCCCTCATTGATGAGGTGGAGGCTTTGATCTTAGCCAGGGTGCCGAGATCAGAGTACCGGAAGTTTTGTACCATAAACAAGCGCTTTTTCGCGCTGTTGAAGAGCGGTGAGCTATACAAGATCAGGGCCGAACTTGGGATTAAGGAGCCCTCTGTGTTTGTGTCGCAACACGGGGAAAATACGTGGTGGGAATTTGACAGGAAGTTCAGGTTTTGCAGGAAGCTCCCGATCCTACCGTCAGATTCGTGCTTCACGTCAAGCGACAGGGAGTCCCTTTGTGCAGGGACTCATCTCCTGGTGTCTGGCAGAGAGATAGAGGGTGTTGTTGTTTGGAGGTATGACATGGAAGCAAACCAATGGGGCAAGGGTCCTAGCATGATCAGTCCAAGGTGTATGTTTGCTTCTGCAACATGTGGTTCCTACGCATATGTGGCCGGCGGGATGGGATTGGCAAGTGATTGGAAAGCCATGGATTCTGCTGAGAGATACAATCCTGGGACTAAATCATGGGAGCCCCTTCCAAACATGGAGCGAGAGAGGAAGAGCTGCTCCGGCTGTTTCTTGGACAACAAGTTTTATGTGATTGGAGGGAAAGATCGGCATGGAAGCGATCTATTCTGTGCAGAAGCCTTTGATATCGAGAAACACACATGGGAACTCATCCCGGACATGCTAGAAGCTGACTGGACAACTCTAAGCAACCCATCTCCGCCACTTATTGCGGTGGTGGCCAACCGGCTCTACTCTCTGGAAACTTCGACAAATGAGCTCAAGGTGTATTTGAAGCAAAGCAAGGCATGGAAGAAGTTGGGAGTCGTTCCAGTAAGAGCTGACGCTACTTCCGGATGGGGTGTAGCCTTTAAGTCGCTCAGGGACGAGCTACTTGTCATCCAATCATCATTATATGCATATGCAGGAGGCCCTGCCCTCATATACACTTGCCGCCCTGATCCAACTGCTGATGAATTGCAGTGGCAAGCTCTTGAGTACGGCCACAGCCGCCCTACCCGCTTCATAGTTAATTGTTCCGTCATGGCTGCTTGAATGCGGTTAACTTCAACCCTAAAAGGTGTGATTTCTGCCTAGGTAGCCGTTTGATGTGGTGCATTTAAATTCCACCCTTCTTTGGTGCCATGGTAATAACCATAAATAGTCATCAACTCCCGAGAAAGGGTAAAGGAATAAGAACGTTAATGGACACACATAATGCAGTGCAGGCAGATGATCAATACGCTTCAACGGGGTTATTTTATTCCACCTCTTAGAAGGCTTTCCACGAGTACAAACTAGTGTTCAATTTTCCACTTGTTTTTCGATGTTTGTTGTATTATTATTAATGTGCGTCTCCCTCCCAAGTCCAAACCTTGTGATATAAAACTTGGGGTTTTCTAATGGAGCTTTCTGAGTTATTCTGTTCTTCTATCTCCTGCGTAACATATGCACGTGTGTGTTCAACCACAGAAACAGAGGATATAACCTTGAACTCATCTGTCAGTTTTTTTTTTTCCACTACGGACGAGTCCAGGATGACTTTTTTTTTTTTCCACAGAAAACGTTGTTGTCAGTTTCGACAAAACGTTTACAAATCTAGCTTTTACAGAGATGCACGATTACTCTGAAAACGGAGATTGGAAACAAAATTCCCAAATAAACGAAAGGGTTATTATCCAAAACGATCCAAAGGTGATTGGTCCGCGAGAAAATTGAAAACTCGCCAGAAATTGGGTAAACTTTAAACGTTCATAACTTCTTCAATACTCAATGAAATCGAGTGATTCAAAAACTAAAATCATACTTATCGACGAGACGAAGAGAATAGTATTTTTCTTTACTGCTAACCATTGGGCTTCCAAATAGGTATAATCTTATTCTACACTTTCCTATCTTCATTTTGATATATTATGGATCGAATTTGATTAAGAAACGATTGAGTTACAAAGCTTTGAAAATTACCCAAATTCGTTTTTAATGGAATGATTAAAATCATGGATGGTGGACAATCTCAGAGATCATTTCTATTGGATTTCAATCTCAAGGATCATTTCTATTGATCATGCAAATCTCAGAGACCATTTTGTATAATAACTTTAATCAAAAACCAGGTTTACTCATGACTATTATGGAAGTAAAAAAAAAAAAACATGATTTAAGAGGAAGAGAGCGAGATGAAGACGGACAAAAGTGAGGGACAAAACCCAAGCTAAAAGGTAAAGCGAAGAAGACGAAATCGAAGCATAGAGATACACGATGATCGACTGGTGGCGAGCATGGGCAAAACCGCCGTTTAACTGTACAAAGTAGACAACCAAGAAGAAACGATGGCCATTCCAACCACATTACACTGTGTGCCAGGAAACTGAGTTTTAGTGTATGTTTTTTTTTTTTTTTTTTTTTATTGGGTCGAAAGAGTTTTAGTATTTGTATAATATATGTTTTAAGAGATGCTTTCGGTTTGACAGTCACTCTCCTACTATAGTCTTATCATTCCACTAGAGAGTTGTTTATCTCATGTATGAACAACTATCATTCTGATATGTTTCTCATTCAAACTTCTCATACTTCAAGTAAGTAATATGCTTTAAACATCAAATGTATAATAAGTGCACCAAAATATTAATAAAGTCAATAAAAGTATAAGATATATTTCTTTGAATATCATTTGTTCATTTCAAGCTGCAATAAATACAACGATATTGTAACATTTTATAAAGGATGATACTAGAGAAATCAAATTTATAAGATCATCTTTTGTAGACTATATGATGTGGCAGTTTATGGTTAGACTCTCTTAAATCATTAAAAAGAAGCTCAACCATCAACCGCTATACGAGATGATTTACAAGAAATGGTCTAATAATTTAGCCTACCTCGCATTTTTCTTTTAGAAGATATCAACTACGTCATCCACCTTTTGCATAATGTGACTCTCACAATGTTTTATCATCATATTTGAAAAAATTCATGCCACGTCCTGACATGCATCCCCAATTCTTGGTAAATACAAAGGACTAGGATTCTCTTTTCTCCTCTTTTATTGTTTCGTTTGATTAATGTCGTGTGTACTGGAAGATACATTTGGTGCTAAATATGAAAAACGTTAACGTGACTTTATTAAAAGTGTGATTCTTTACCGACTTTTTATTATTTCATATTTTTAGCACAATATTTTAGAATGTTGGCTTATGAATTAATTTTAAACTGTGAAGTGACAAAGAGTTTATAAAAAACTGCTGTAAACCAATTTTGGACTAAAATAAATAAATATATATAAACCAATTAAGAGATGAACGAGTGTGTCTGTCGAAACTTGTTTGCTTTTTAATACTAAATCGAGGGCCGAAAGCAGATTAATTAAGCTCCCACTGCTGCTGCCAACGCCATGCTTTGCTTTTCTCATAGTTTATTTGGAACAAAAATGATATAAGATTCTGAAACGTGATTAGAATACTAATTAGAAAATATTTTGGTGACGAAAGGCAAATCCATGATACAAATCAGTGGACATGCAGCGCAAACCCTTGATTAAAGAATGGATTAGCAGAAAAAAGAGAACTTTAAAAAGAGAAAAACATTGATGGTTAATTACTGATGGCCATTAAACAACTCAGATAGGAAATTGTTAACCAGCTTTATCGATACTCTTGATCAGTGCAATCCGACTAGGACCGATGTAGTGGTCCTAGAAGAATATGGATCCTCGTCGGATTCTCTTTGTGAGAATCTCGGAAATTCGTAAATTATATTCGTTCATCATATATCATGATGTTAGAAATTATTTAAATATTTATATTTAAAATTAAAGAGGAAACTTGATATGAATTCAATTTTGTGAGTCATTTTTGAGATAAGTCCAATTATATTCCATGTCAGTTTTTTTTTTATTTTCATACCAATTTACTCCTAAAATTACTTATAAGTAATCAATATTATCCCTTGATTTTAGGATTAGTATTTGTGATAAGTTTTACTTATTTGAGGTTTAAAGAATAAAATTCCCTTAATGATAGCATAATTGTTGGAATAAAATTACTTCCTATATATCTCCAAGTGAGGATACGCCTCTTCATTTCTTCTTCATTTATCTATTATTTCTTTTTAGTTTGTTATCTAAAACCTTCTTCTGAGTTAGGATTTAGCATTTGCCTTGCGAATCTTCTTCTTCTTTATCATTGTTCAGTTTTCCTCTTCTCTTCTCAGGCTTCCACTATATATGAAATTTGATTCTGTCTGATCAAAGAATGGAGGTCGTTTGGCTTCTTTCATCAAATTGCTTGTTGTGTTCAAATTAGTTAATTTCATGGTCAAAATTGGATCTTCATTTGAGTTGTAATTTTACTCAAATTAATTGATTTCATGGCCAATATTAATCTACCTGTATCACAAGATTTTGTTATATAACCTACCTCTATTATAGGTAGATTATATTTATTTTTATTTTTACTATCTATCTCTATCACAGATTGCTTCTATATGTTTTCCTATATTACATAGTAATTTATCTTGCTTATAGGTAGGTAAATTGTGTATTTGTACCTTTCAGTTCGTTTATCTACCTATTGATTAAATATATTTTCTTCGTTTGATATCTTACTTATAGGTATATGTACATTTATGTATTAGTACCTTTTAATTAGGTTGTATATTTTTGAAACTTAATCTATGATAAAAATATTTTATTTTATTAAGGGGTAAAGAATTGAAACGTTTTTTTTAAATGTTTAGTAGATTGCAAATGTTTAAATATTCAAAATTTGAAAACAAGGGGTAAAATAGGTTTAAAAAATAGTTAAGTGGACCTAAATCAGAAATTTCAAAAAATTGGACTAAAGCCAATAGTACATCAATTTTTTGGACCTATATCTTAATGCCCCAAAATTAAATACAAACAGTACCTAACAAAAACTGACCACATAATGTACGATGAACGGACACAATTAACAGATCTCCAGGATCCTCACCAGAATGATCCAGATAGCATCCTGTTGGGTCCTAGAAATATAGCTATACTATATTAACCCAAAAAATTATTTATCAAATCTTAAATATTATTTGGTTTGGGAAGATGAAGAGATTTTTCAGTGTGCTAGTAACACCGTCCGATATATCAAATGTCATAATACAAATGATTGGATAATTGAAAAAAAATTTCCAACCATTTCTATTATGATGCTTGGTATATCATGCCATATTCCCGGCACATTGAATATTTTTTCGAGATATGTGGTTGTACCCATATTGATTAGAACGTTTATGTACTCTCTCCTATGTATGAACTCGTTTGAAAGTACTGTTAAATGATTGAAAGAGCTTTTATAGAAAATATTTTTAGATTTCAAAAACACTTAAATTACTTCATGCAAGAAGCACAAGTTGTAAGAAGCACTTCAAGTGTTTTTTTTTAATATTCACTTGTGTTTTTTTACTAAATATTAGTTTAAAAAACATTTAAAAAAAAAAAAACATTTTCAACTTTTTCAAAAGCACTTCCAAACGAGTTCAAATTCCAATTATGCTTATCTTAATTGTGATAATGTAACTTTGTTGCGGGTGCGTAGACTAGTTACAAGAGTACATTTATACGTACATATCTTATCACTTGTTGCAATCGTGAAGTTAAATGTGTTAGTTCACCTAATTCGCACGATTTTGCTTTGATAAAATTGGTTTTTTTAGTGTGACTGTCACTACACCTCACTTAATAATACTGATCCACTAATGTTATAACACGCATAGATATTTATTAATCGGTACACGGAACGACCTTGGCTGCCACTCCTACTCACCCAGTATACAAAAGAACCATACAATACAGTAAATACTCTCTCTCTCTCTATCTAAGAATGTTGGTGGTGGTGATGATAACTAAAATAATATTGTTTGTGTATTATAATCCCTGCAACAAGCAAGTGGGGAGTCATATCAACTCCAAGTTGAACTGTTTCTCCATCGCTGCCATCACACTGCTTGTACTATTTCATTTCCTCCATCCTTTCTCTCTCCTCCGATCCTTCTCTCTCCTCCTTCGCTGCTGCTGATACTACTTCAATGTCTTGGTTTTCTTCTCTCAGCACAAAGTTTGATCTTTAGAGATTAACTGAGCTGAGAGACCACACCACCCACCACCATCTTTCATTTCTTTCATTTTCGTAGCTTTGACTTGAAGGTTGACTCCCTGGTAGGCTGGTATTACTACTCATTCTTCCATACTATTTTATTTGTTTATTTTTAATTAATTTTCATTGGTTATCATCTCTCTGCAATATTTATCTTTTGTTTATATGCAACTGCCCATTTTAAGTTACTTTTCTGTATATATACATTGCTTTCTGTTTACTGGATATTGATCAAAACTTTTATCTGTGTAAATTCTATTATTTGTAATATTATGTGAGGCATCTTAGTTATCTTCTTATATATGTGGGTAATTTTCATTAACCTCTGCACAAGTGTTTGATATAATTTCCTCATGTGGGTAAATATATACCCCCATTTTCTCTTCTGTCCTCTGTCGGCTTTTTTTTTTTTTTTTTTTTTTTTCCAGTTGTACGATTGAATAATGAAAAGAGAATCAAGGGACAAAAACACAGAACTAAGTGCGAAAGGAGAAAATGAGAGTAAGAAAATTACAACCCATAATTTATACGTTTGTAAGGCAGCTTTGTTTCAAGTAAAATTTTGAGCTTTTTGCCCTGCCGAAGGAGAAAATAAGAGTGAAAAAATCACAACCCGTAATTTATATGTTTGTAAGGCAGCTTTGTTTCAAGTAAAATTTTCAGCTTTCTGCCCTCGCAGAATCTGATTCTCCTTGAGAAAATGAAATTACTGCCAAGCTATTGTTTCTTCTAATTATTAACTTTGAGTCGTATTGCTTTCTTTTTCTTTTCTTTTTTTAATTTATTTATGATATGATTAGTGCACATAGTGACCTACTTTCTGATGATCATTTCTTGGATTTTATTCTCTAGTTTCTGAATTCGCCAAGAATTCAAAGGTTTGAGGGTTTGAAGGAATCAATGTCCAGAGAAAAAGAAATGGAGGGTACTGCAGAAGAAGAAGGAGGAGGACGAGGAGGAGGAGAAGAAAGCAGGGAGTTGTTTAGAGATGAATGCAATAATAATGTTCTCAGTTGTAAGAAATTGGTGTTTGCTAGTAATGCCGGAGAAAAGGTTGGAAATCAAGGCCTGAGCCGCCGTGGATTTCAATATTCACGGCAGCTTAGGCCCGAAGTTGATGGTTCTGGTTCCTTAGGAACCGTGCCACGTAAACCGCAGGATACAGACTATACAATTCCTCCCCTCACTGATGAGGTGGAGGCCTTGATCTTAGCCAGGGTGCCGAGATCAGAGTACCCGAAGTTTTGTACCATAAACAAGCGATTTTTCACGCTGTTGAAGAGCGGTGAGCTATACAAGATCAGGGCCAAACTTGGGATCAAGGAGCCCTCTGTGTTTGTGTCGCAACACGGGGAGAATACATGGTGGGAATTTGACAGGCGGTTCAGGTTTTGCAGGAAGCTCCCAATCCTACCGTCGGATTCGTGCTTCGCGTCAAGCGACAGGGAGTCCCTTTGTGCAGGGACTCATCTCCTGGTGTCCGGCAGAGAGATAGAGGGTGTTGTTGTTTGGAGGTATGACATGGAAGCAAACCAATGGAGCAAGGGTCCTAGCATGATCAGTCCGAGGTGTATGTTTGCTTCTGCAACATGTGGTTCCTACGCATATGTGGCCGGCGGGATGGGACTGGCAAGTGATTGGAAAGCCATGGATTCTACTGAGAGATACGATCCCGGGACTAAATCATGGGATCCCCTTCCGAATATGAAGCAAGAGAGGAGGGGCTGCTCCGGCTGTTTCTTGGACAACAAGTTTTATGTAATTGGAGGGAAAGATCGTCATGGAAGCGATTTATTCTGTGCTGAAGCCTTTGATATTGAGAAACACACATGGGAACTCATCCCGGACATGCTAGAAGCTGACTGGGCAACTCTAAGTAACTCGTCTCCGCCTCTTATTGCGGTGGTGGCCAGCGAGCTGTACTCTCTTAAAACTTCCACGAATGAGCTCAAGGTGTATTTGAAGCAAAGCAAGGCATGGAAGAAGTTGGGGGTCGTTCCGGTAAGAGCTGATGCTACTTCCGGATGGGGTGTAGGCTTTAAGTCACTCGGGGACGAGCTACTTGTCAGCCAATCTTCATCAGATGCAAATGCAGGAGGCCCTGCCCTCATGTACACTTGCCGCCCTGATCCAACCGCTGATGAATTGCAGTGGCAAGCTCTTGAGCAGGGCCACAGCCACAGTACCCGCTTCATCATTAATTGTTCCGTCATGGCAGCTTGAATAAGGTTAACTTCGACCCAGAAGGTGTATTTTCTGCCTTCTAGCCGTTTGATGTGGAGCATTGGGTCAAACTCTTCTTTGGTGTCATGGTAATAGCTATGAATAATCGACTCCTGAAAAATGGTAGAACGGAATCATAGACATACAATGCATCACAGACGGATGATCAATACACTTCAGCCGGTTATTTTCTATTCCACCTCTTATAAGGCTTGCCACGAGTACACCCTAGTCTGTTTGATTTTCCACTTGTTTATCCGTTGTTGTATTACTATTAATGTGCGTGTTCCTCCTAAGTCCAAACCTCGTGACATAGAACTTGGGAGTATCTAATGAAGCTTTCTGGGTTTTTCTTTTCTTCTCTCTCTTGCATAACATGTGCTCCAACCACAGAAAACAGAGGATGTAACCTTGAACTCGTCTGTCCTTAATTTTTTTTTCTACTAAGGACGAGTCCAGGATGACTAATTTGTTGTGGCAGTAACACTTTCGGACGATGAGCCATACGCCTAGAACTTGCCGTTTACCAATTACCACATGCTAAAAGATGAACCCACATACTAAAAGATGAACCAACTTTCCTACCCTTCCTTTTAAGGTTCTACGCTAGGGAAAGGGATCCTCTCATGATCTCTTCCTCCTAATCTACTACGTCCGGAAATCTGAACTGTTGAAATTTAATCCAATAGCTACAAACAATGACCTACTTTAAAAATTATAATAATTTTAACCGTTATATTAAATTTCAACGGCCCGAATTCCCGAACTTGGTGGATTAAGAGGATGGAATCCAAAGATGATCCATTTCCCTACGCTAGGTGCGAGTCGAGCGGCGAGTAAGAATCTAATGCCAAGACATCTAGGCAAGGCCTAAGGTTTTTTTTTTATTTTTTTTATTTATTTATAATTTTTAATTAAATTTTATATATCTTATAAATAGCTGTTCACTTATATAAAAAAAATACATAAATTGCAAAATCGAATAACATATGAATAATAAAATATTAAAATATATTGAAAACATGCGTATGGGTAGAAGCATATAAGTATATAACCAACGTTCATCCAAGTATTCAACAATACTCTTACACTTTACTGAAAAAATAAAACACAAAACCAAAATGACCTTTTTTTTCTATC
The DNA here is from genome assembly GCF_041283825.1 of Pyrus communis. Classification (NCBI taxonomy): domain Eukaryota; kingdom Viridiplantae; phylum Streptophyta; class Magnoliopsida; order Rosales; family Rosaceae; genus Pyrus; species Pyrus communis. Next base: position 651,508 of record NC_142573.1, on the reverse strand, counting down.
TTAGTGAGAGTCGCGATGAAGAATGGCACCTAGGTAGGTCTAGGTGCCCTTTCTTAATTTTCAAACCCCTAATCGGGCGATGCCTAGGAGGAAAGTTTTAGAACAGTGCCTACCAAAGAAGAATAGTAACATGGAATCAAGACGTCATAAAGTATTAGTAAAGATAAACTGCTTTTGACTAGTACGTGCTAATTAACTTCAAAATATGGAATCACCACAAATTTCCACTCGCAATTAGTTCACTCAGAAAACAGAAAGGCTTAAAATCTCGTCCAGACATTGAAAAGTAAAATTGCCGAACAAACATTCAGCAACACAATTCTCAACTACAAATAACAGATACCGAAAACTGAGATATTCTGCGAAAGATAATAGAGTGGATAGTCTAGGAATACGAATGACGACCACAAACTCTTTAAAGTACACATCTCAAGAAGAAGCACCGCTCTGCAGTGCTTGACCTTTCCTCGATTTCCTGGGAGCCAACTGAGTTTCGGCCTGACAAATAAGCACAACGAGCAGAATTCATATTTGACAAACAATTCAGTAGCATAATCCAACAACTATGACAAAATAGCCTATTGGAACTCATTTGGAAACGATAACAAACTGTGAGTAACAAGATGACTTCAGTCAACCAGCTCAAAGTATGCAACGTCGGCTGCATGCCTTGTTAGTTAATACCAGCACAGATGTAACCCAAAAAAAAGTTGGGCTCCAGTACATTTGTTCTATCATAGACTAGCAGAGGGCTTTATTGTTGATGCACAACGGTAAAGATCCACATCAGCTTTGATATGTTTAAAATGTGAAAAGGTTTCAACCAATGACCTACTGTTTCTTTTCAGAGCTATGGTGTCCATATTTTGTGCCACCAATTTATGAGTTCAAATTCAGTATGCTAACAAACATGATAAGATCTCATTCACATAAGCGTTATCGCAGCACATTAATGATATAAACCTCAGCTTAAATACTTGTCGAATAAAAACACCTTTAAGAAACTGACTGCACAACGCACATATCTAGATAATGCCACACAATGCATATGTTCGATTTATAGGCTGGATTGCACTAATCTCAAATTTGGTTTTCCTTTCAAAATTGACACTTAAGCAATTTGAGAATGACGCTGTAGATTACCTCTTTCTTTACTGCCTCTTCTTTCTCTGACAAAATCAACTCGATATGGCAGGGAGATGACATATAAGCTGCAGAAAGATAAAACTATGTTCAACCACACGAAAAAAGTAATTCCTCCCCACCACTCAAAATGGAAGGGAAAAAAAGAGAGATATATAAAAGCAAACTCACGATTTATTCTCCCATGAGCACGATACGTGCGGCGCCTCTGTTTCTGAGCCTGGTTGACCTGGATGTGAGAGACGTAGAGCGAATCCACATCAAGCCCTTTTACCTACATAATACGAAAACAGCTCAGGTTGCGTTCAACGCTAATATAAAACATCAAGCAAAGCGGCGAAAGCCAGGCCAACAAACGAGAAGCATTTACCTCAGCATTGCTCTCAGCATTCTTGAGCAAATCAAGAATGAAATTAGCAGACTTAACCGGCCAACGTCCCTGACCATTGGACTGGCGGTTCTTCGCCTGAGCAGTTCGACCAACACCGCGGCAAAAGCGGCGAAAGGGAATGGCTTGCTTGTGGGCTAAAACATCTTCCAAGTACCTTTTGGCCTTTGCCAAATGCATCTTCCTGATGGCATGGGCAGTCTCTCTCGTGTTCTAAAACAGATTAACAAATCCAAATTATACCAATCGAATCGAACCAGTCCAGGCATAACACAAGCAATCCAAGATAGACATATTTTCAACCATAAATTTTAAAAAAACACATCAAATTTGTTAAAAAAAAAAAAAAAAAAAAAAAATTTAAAATGTACCTTGAAATGAACTCTTAGACCCTCGCCCTGGGCCTTGCAGGCTGAGGTAAAATGCATAAAATAATTATTAATAAACAAAAAAATTAATACGAATGAGATTCAATTCGAATTTAGAACATATAATTGAGTAAATTAAAACAAAAAATTGCTTACACTTGGTGGGATTATCGGGCTCCCTCGAGTACTTCACCTGAGCAAATCAAGTTTGAAAATTGATCAGAATTAAATAACAAAGACGCATTTTTACAACAAAAACGAGTATTTCTGAGAGAGTTCTACCATTGCTGTTGATCGGCGGCGGAAGGAGGAGTCTGGGCGGTCAGAGATGAATTCGAGCGAAAATCGAAGAAACTCTAGGGTTTTAGCACTATAAAGCGCAAACTAGTTAAAACGTGTGGGCTGGGCCTTTGGGATGTTGGGCTTAAGTCCCATCTATGTCTTTTTCTTTTTCTTTTTTTTCAACTTCTACGATACAAGAAAATTTTATTACCATGATTGATAAAAGTTACATCTAGTCAAGTGAAACGAAAACTTGAACCATCTATATCTATTTTTTGCTCACCTTTAGTTCAACTTGAAAAGAAGAGTAAAATACAGCGGTTGATTGTCTTCAATCCACTCCATTCCAAATTTTGTTTTATTTTCAATCAGTTTTGTTCCGAGTTCTAATTCTTCTTTTCTTGTTAGTTTAATTTAGAGTAGTAATATTGTTTGTAAATGAGTAGATTATGTCGTAAACTGTAAGAACTCGTAACTCAAGAGTAGTAAAGTGTAAAATACCAATCATAGAGTGGTGCAAAGTGCAATTACCCCAAAAGAAGAAAAAACTATTATTCGGTAATATGGTGCCGAAGGGAAAGTAGGAGAAGGAAAAACAGCGAAATCAATCAAAGCGCTTAGCGTCAGTGTTACTACAGGAGCTCACACTCGTCTGGTGTCATCGTTGTCAGGTGGAGGAAAGTAAACCAGCTTTTGCTCTACTCTAAAAGCTTGGGACTGCCTCTGCTTATCTGTAAGTGCTTCTCTATCCCTTCGTTTCCTTAGGTCTTTCTTGATCTCCTCGTGAATTTCGCAGTATTCTCAACTGCCAATTCTCGTTCAGAATTTCAAAATTGCTCTCGTTTTGATCTGTTTATGTCAAATTCTGTATCCTTTATTTGATATTTGCTCGTTTGGTTGTGGATTTTGTACCATATGTCAACTTTTGGGTCTGATTGCCTTTTCTTGAATTAGGGTTTTGTGAAACCAAAAGTTTGCCTCCTGCGAAATTTGTGCATTTCGTGGATTTGGGTCATCTATCTTTTGGTGTGTTGCTCGGAAATGGTTCTAGAAGGTTCGAATTTGAGCGGGTTTCGGTTTCGGTTTCGGTTTCGCGCATGTTCTTTTGCTGGGTTTTAATATCTTGGTGTAAATGCTTATGCGTGCATCGTTTTCTTTGTGGGTGTTTGATGTTGGGACGGATTTTTAAGGTTAGGCTTCTGGAGAATTAATATTTTTGCTGGTTTTTTTTATCTTTATCTGGTTAGGGTCAGCTATGTCTATGAACAATAATAACCCACCTAAGAGTCTCGGAGCCCCCTCGTCACCCTTTGGCAATGTCAGTATGGTAGGGCAATCTATGTCTGCAAACCCTGCATTTCAACAATCGCAAGCCCAAACACAGATTGGGGCTGGTTACCAAGGTCAGTTTCAGCTCTCCCAAGCCCAGGCTATTGCCCAGGCTCAGTCAAAAGTTCATGCCCAATTCCAAGCTCAGTTCCAAGCTCAGGCGATGGCCCTTAACCAGAACCAATCTGTTGGCATTGCGAATTTGGGGTCATCTTCACCTTCCTTTTCCACACCTGGGAATGCAAGTGCCAAGCGCTACCCCCAAAAACCACCAATGCGCCCTTCTGGTGCTTCTCCTACGCACACGATGTCACCTCTGAGAACCATGGAACTCAACCCTGCTGCTCGTAAAAAGAAGCAGAAGCTTCCCGATAAACAGCTACAAGACAAAGTAGCCACCATTCTGCCTGAATCTGCTCTCTACACCCAGCTTCTCGAGTTTGAGGCTCGTGTTGATTCTGCCCTTGCAAGAAAGAAGGTTGACATCCAAGAGGCCCTTAAAAGCCCACCTTGCATTCAGAAAACGCTGCGGATTTATGTTTTTAACACTTTTGCTAATCAGGTTCGCTCGATTCCACAGAAGCCAAATGCTGATCCCCCTACTTGGACACTTAAAATAGTTGGGAGGATCTTGGAAGATGGGGTTGATCCTGACCAGCCTGGAATGGTCCAGAAATCAAATCCCTTTTATCCAAAGTTCTCATCTTTCTTCAAGAGAGTAACAATTTCTTTGGATCAGAGACTATATCCTGATAATCATATCATTTTGTGGGAAAATGCTAGATCACCGGCACCTCATGAGGGCTTCGAGGTGAAGAGAAAAGGGGACAAAGAATTTACTGTGAACATACGGTTGGAAATGAATTATGCGCCCGAGAAGTATAAGCTTTCTCAACCGTTGATGGAAATTCTTGGTATTGAGGTTGAAACCCGCCCCAGGATAATAGCTTCAATCTGGCACTATGTGAAAGCTAGGAAATTGCAGAACCAGCATGACCCCTCTTTCTTTAACTGTGATCCACCACTTCAGAAAGTATTTGGGGAAGAGAAGATGAAATTCACCATGGTATCGCAGAAGATATCTCAGCATTTGTTCCCCCCGCAACCTATACATTTGGAGCATAAGATAAAGCTTTCAGGAAATAGTCCAGCTGGAACTGCATGTTATGATGTGTTGGTTGATGTTCCTTTCCCAATCCAAAGGGATCTGTCTGCTCTTTTGGCCAACTCCGAGAAGAACAAAGAGATTGATGTCTGTGATGAAGCAATATGTGCAGCTATAAGAAAAATCCATGAACATCGTCGCAGGCGAGCGTTTTTCCTTGGGTTTAGTCAATCTCCTGTAGAATTTATCAATGCACTGATTGAATCTCAAAACAAAGATTTAAAGCTTGTAGCTGGAGTAGCAAACCGTAGTGCTGAAAAACAGAGGCGATCAGATTTCTTCCACCAGCCATGGTAAGCACATCACTTAGTATAATTGATTTTTCCACTTTTACCTGTGCTTCACAGCTTTGTTGTCGCCATTTTTAGGTGCACACATTCATCCAGATGAATAATGTCTGCTGATCATTATTTTACTTTCTGTTTCAATATCCACCGCTTGATTGTTCCAGATGGAATTTCATTTTGGTTAAATGATGCATTAGTTGATTCACGTTGACATTTAGTTACATATACGGTTTAGGACGATGAAGAACTACTTATTGAATCTTGTGGTTGGTGATTGCAACAGGGTTGAAGATGCTGTTATCCGGTATCTGAATCGTAAGCCAGGTGCAGGAAGTGATGCTGCTCCTGGAAGCATATGATATGAGGGGAATATTGAGCTCTTGCCGGCGGTGCCACTGCCAGCCACCTTTGTATTCTTAAGCAGATGTAGGAGAGGTTGTAGGAGGATATAGGATTGCCTTTTCTAGTGTAGGACGAGGAGGGAGGACGGACGCTGCTCGCAGATTATTGAACCAAGGCAAAAAATATAGATCTTGTTCTGTTTGTAACCATTAAATTTTACCATGTACTTGCTGTGCTGCTGAACTTGCTGATTTATGGTTAATGTACAAACATGCAGACAGTTTTATTCATCATCTGTGCTGGAGTTTTGTGAATTATCTGTGTGATTCGATTTCAATGCGCTCGCTCAGACCGACCTAGAAGACCGCCATCGTTATCACCACCACCGCATTCGCCAACTCAGCCCCAATCCTTGGGTTCAAATCGACAAATTCCTGATCCACCACCTCTCCTCCGTTCAAATCCTCGGAGTTTCATCTCGGATTTCTTGACTCCCACTTTCACTCTCCGCTTGACCATGCCGTCATCCGTTCCATTCGCCGTGATACCATGTCCATACTCGACGTCTCCCAGCGCGCCCACATTCCGAATTCTGACCGTTCTGCCTTTCTTCTTTCATTTTTCCTTTGAATCAAAACTTGAAGACCCTAGCATTTGGCGTTTTTTGTGTGATGGTGTTTTTAATTTATCATATTATTTCTTCGTGAAATCAAAATTTGGTAGCTGTAGTCTAAATACTTTTCCAATCCAAAAACATTTGGAACTTTTTTTACCAAACATTATCAAAAACATTTTTAGTTATTTTATACGTTCAAGAAATTGGCAAATACCACAATCATAAATTCTAATCCGATTGGCAAACATCTTTTACATACGACGACAGCATAGCCGGGGAAAAATTTGCGAATTCGAAAAATATAAAAAGTCATTTCTACCCTCTCGATGACATTATAAGTAAGGGCATCTTTGACCTTGTAGGCTCGATCGATTCCTGCGCTCTAAATCATCGTCACTCAGTCACAGTTGAGCAAAGTAGAAGGAAAAAAATGGCGGGAAAGGAGGAAGCGAAGGGGTGGCGAGGAGCGACCGGTGCCGGCGGCGAAGAGGTCTGCTGGAGAAAGCAAGTGGACGATAACCTGAACAGGCTCCATTCTCTTTCCTTTGGAGCCGAGCTCGCCCTCGAGAGGCACGACTTCTCCTCCGCTCAGATTCTCGGCCTTCGTCTCCTTGGCTTCCTTGACTCCCAATCTCAGTCTTCGCTCGACCACGCCTTCATCCGCCCCATTCGTCGAGAAACCGAAGCCAAACTCCACGCCGCACGCCGCGAGCTCATTCCTCTTTCCGATCGGTGCGCCTCTCTCTCTTTCGCTGTCTGAGCTTGATTTTTCATTTGAATCGAAGCTTTGACAACCCTAGCACTTGGCATTTCTTGTGTGCGTTTTCAGTTTCCTATTATTGTAATTTTTATTGGTCGAGACCCTGTGAAATTGCTGGAAATTAAACATTATGTGAATTTCTTGAAGATTTTTGGAGAAGTTAAATTTTGAATTGTGACTCAAATGAATGTGTAATTTTTGCTAGATACGTAGTAGGGTTTGAATTGATGAACCCTAAATCTGAATTTGATCGATTTATTCAAGTGTTGGTAAACCGGCACTGAATTTGTTAGTGGTCTTAATGTAGATTAGTAACTCTAATTTTGTTTTTCACAACTAGATTCAGATTTTTTATCGTATGCTGTACAGCAAAGTATTTGAGCAAGCAAGGAAGGCGCCGGGCTGTGTTTTTGGCACAAATGGAGATATTGACATTGAGAAGATTAAGCAGTCAAAGTACTTTCAGGCTCTTCTTCAGCAATCTAATAACGGAAGGGCTGCAAATGATTTGGTATCATTTGCCTCAGATTTCGCTTGTTGAAATCATTTTCCTTAACTTTAACTTTGTGATTTATTACGATTGGTTGTGCTAACCGAAAGTTCTGTCTGCCCTAGGGAGATCAATTGGAGAGGCAGGACAAGTTGACTAGCAAGTTATCGAAGACACAAACAAAGTTGACATCGTTGTACAAACAGAACTCGATGGTGGAAAGTAATGGAAAATCCAAGGGTTCTTTGGCCTCTAGAAGTAACAGCTCTGAGGACTGCTTTGTTGTAGAAAAGCTTCACACTCTCCACAACCGAAGCGGTCATAGTGCCTCTTCTTTTCAAAAAGTTGAAGAGGAAGGAGCTTATGGGAATACCTTTAGGGCTAAACGTGCACACAAGGAATTTACTAGCCCCATCATTGATATAGCGAAGTCCCCATCAGCCAATGAAGATGCTAAAGCTAATGGTTCTGGAAATAGCTTTGTTACTGCCAAAGCCAAATTGGTATCCTTCTTATTTCTGACAACCCTTCCTCTTATTACTGCTTTTTACCATAAGGTTTTGTAACCTGTAGTAAATAGTTTTGTACTTAACCTGATCTTACCGGAGCTCATATCTTCATTCTTTTAAGCTCTTCCTCCTATTGTTTACACTTTTTGCACATGTGGAAATGTTGATGGGTTTGTTCCTTTGTTGGCTAGGAAATGGATGTGAGGCAAAGAAGAGGGTTAGCGCCAGCGGGATCACCAAATTCTTGTGTCTCTCCTCAAAGTGATGGCAATGCTACTAATAGGGGTTATGGTATGCGATCATATGGTTATTCACGTCGGGGAGCCCGTGGTAATTTTGTCCCCCCTATTAAATCTAATGAGGGAAACGTTGGGAATGTGACTTCACGAGTCGCTGGAAAGTCAGATGATGCATTAGGTGATTCAACTAAGAGATGGTGAGCAGTATAACTTTTATAGATTGTGTGAAATATGTATGCATGTCCTAATGTCTTCAATGTTTTCATTCAAGTTTGGAACTGCTCTGCGGTCCTGATGGAGAGCTTCCAGAAAAACTAAGGAACTTGGAACCTCGTCTTCTTGAGCATGTTAGTAATGAGATTATGGACAAGGATCCTAATGTTCGATGGAATGATATCGGTAATATGTGATGCTTTAAACTCTCTACATGTACAGTTTTCTGCAATATATCTGAAGCTGTTCTGATTTTTTTCTGTTGCATGGCACTGTTTTAGCTGGTTTGGAGCATGCAAAAAAATGTGTAACCGAGATGGTCATATGGCCTCTACTACGTCCTGACATTTTTAAGGGCTGTCGTTCTCCTGGGAGAGGCCTTCTTCTCTTTGGTCCACCAGTAAGTGTTGAATCCTTTTTAAGTAGAGGGAGTAAAAGCAATTCTGATCAATAAGCTACCTTAATCCTTTACCTGGTTTAGGGAACAGGAAAAACAATGATTGGGAAAGCCATAGCTGGAGAGGCAAAAGCAACCTTTTTCTACATATCTGCCAGTTCATTAACAAGCAAATGGGTATGCGATGCGTTATTTCTGTTTGCATAGGTTCTGTGATAGTTCACTGGCATATGTTTTCTGATGTCTTTTTGCTTCTGCCTTTTCTAAAATGTCAACTTATGTGGAAACTTTTAGGATATATGACAAAAGATAATTATAATCAGTATACTTAGTAATTTTGATTCCTGCATATTTTCCCGTTCTTCAGAAAATCAATGTGTAAATTCCTTGCCCTGATTTTTACCCCTTGTTCTCGTTATATATGCTTGAAACGTACTTATATTTGAACTATTTAACTGGTGACTGTAGATTGGCGAGGGTGAAAAGCTAGTGCGAGCACTGTTTGGAGTTGCAAGTTGTCGCCAGCCAGCTGTTATTTTTGTTGATGAAATTGATTCACTTCTCTCACAGGTAAGGTTTGCTCTAGCTCTTAACTAAACTTTGAAATGGTATAATAAGCTGTTTTTATGTATGCCATACATTTCTCTCAGGTTCTTGCACTTTGCTATACTGAATGAGCAATTCTAGCTCTTATCGTATCCATCACTGTACATTCTTTCTGGATGTACTCAGCTGATACTAATTTTTGTTTGACTGCAGCGTAAGTCAGAAGGTGAGCACGAATCAAGTAGACGACTCAAAACGCAGTTCCTTATTGAGATGGAAGGCTTTGACAGTGGGAGTGAGCAAATTCTTCTTATAGGTGATTGTTGAACCCCCTGAATCTCAATCATCTCTAACTAGAATGCTGTTAATGAATTTTAACACGTCGAGTTTAGACTTGATCCTTAGTTTCACTAGTTAAATGGCGAAAATTTCACAAAATGGATACAATCTTCTAGGAGCAACGAACCGACCCCAAGAACTTGATGAAGCAGCACGGAGGCGACTTACCAAGAGGCTTTACATTCCCCTGCCTTCATTAGGTATCAACTTACAAGTCACAAGTTACAACATGTTTAATTTAACTAACATTCTTAATACTCGATTCATGGTTAACCATCAATTATTGTTTTGAAGAAGCGAGAGCCTGGATCATACGGAATCTCTTAGAAAAGGATGGACTGTTCAAACTTTCAAGGGAGGACATTGATAGCATATGCAATTTAACCCAAGGTATCCACTCCATACATTTGAGAACCTTATCCATCGTCTTCTCTATCATACTTCCACTGTCTGAAGCTTCTCGTTATCTTTCACAGGGTACTCAGGATCGGACATGAAAAACTTGGTGAAGGATGCCTCAATGGGTCCACTGAGAGAAGCTCTGAAACAAGGCATCGAAATAACAAAGCTCAAAAAAGAGGATATGCGTCCAGTAACTGTTCAGGTTAAAATTTCGAACTCCTCGCACCTCAGTATATTTGTTGTTTAACTTGACATTTTTTTACCTGCATAGAGTAAGACTGCGTACGATAAACGTTTTCCTGTTCCCGTCCCCGCCTGGGCGTTGTTGGATTTGGGTTGCCCTTTTATAGTAATTAAAAACTAGTTTTTGTTTATTTGATACAGGACTTTGAGAGTGCATTGCAAGAAGTGAGGCCTTCTGTTTCCTTGAACGAGCTCGGTACGTACGAGGAATGGAACAAGCAATTTGGAAGCTTGTCACAGTAAGAATCTGTCTGTATATTTTCTGAAACAAAACACAACAGAAAAAACAAAAGCATCAACATACTATTCTATCAATGACACGTGGACGGTGCTTGCTGATTGTTTTCATGCTAACTGCTCGATCGACTATTTTTTTTTTAATGAGCTGCTCGATTGACATGTGAATTTCTATCCTGAATTTTCTATATAAACTTAACTTAATCCTCAATTTTTTTTTTTTTTTTTAATTCTTATTTTCTATTTGAACAGCACATGATTTTTGCACTTAATAGTTTCCTTAGCTTATTCGCATTGTCGTTTTCGTACTTGTAGATTTTTCTTGGTAGCTTTGGTTCTGTTTGCACTTTAGGCCAATTCGTCAACTGAGTTTCACCCACATTTGTGAGCATTTCTAAAATTCATCTTCTTAGGAGTTTTGCGTACTAAAAGAATCAAACAATGACGAAAATGCAAGAAACAGAGCTATATGGACGAAAGAGAGAGGATATGCATAAAAACGAGGATATCCACGGTAAAGTAGGAGCAACCGCAATTGAAGATAAGAAGAGAGAAAATTAGTTAAGGTGGTTTGGACACGTGGACAAAGACCTACATACACTCTGCTTAGAAAATAAGACTAAGGGATGGAGGCTTAGGGTAAAAAAGGTAGAGAAAGACTTGGGAAGAGACTAAAGTAATATATGAAGTACATGGAGCTAATTGAAGAGTTTGTGCAACACCGACGCAACAGCAGTTTAGAATTCATACAGCTCCCCTAATTAGTGAAAGAAAAATGTTATTAGAGCTTCAAAAATCTCATTTTACACTCCTCATAAGTGTATTTCTTTCTAAATATAAAAAGTTTGGTGTGTAAAATGAAAATTGTAGCGGACCAATAACAGTTCCCATAGTAAAATTATAGAGTTTATACATATGCTTTATGTACATAAATAATATCCTTGTGCTACATTTGAGGCATAGTGGCAGGTTACACTGTCCAATAAACCTTAAATATTCAAAATCATTGACTCCTACTAATTTAAATGAATATATTCTAGGTTTAATAATCTGGGTCAGGCACTTCTCTTGCGGATTAGAACCTTCAACCCGCCGGCCATGTGAGCCGTCAGCCGCGGCACGAAAACCGGCTCACCTGAATCAACCGATCGGATCTCGAACCGTCTGAGAATCGAAGCCACCACATATTTCATCTGAATAAAAGCCATGTCCTTCCCCAAACAAACCCTTGGACCTGCCTGGAAAATAGGCAACCTGTAAGGACATACCCTTTTCAGAGCTGATCTCTCCATATCCGGTTCGAGAAACCACCGGTCCGGCTTGAATTCCAACCGGTCCTCCCCCCACAGTGCTTCCATTCTACCCATTCCATAGGGAAAATACGTCACTCTATCTCCAGCCCGAACTCGAGTCCCGTCAGGCAACAAGTCGTCAACTACGGCATGCTTCGAGTCCCAAGCAACAGGCGGATAAAGCCTCATGGACTCGTATAGGCATGCCTTCAACAAGCTCAACTCCAACAACTCGAAATCCGACATCTTTTCTCCGGCGGATTCAATCTCTTTCACCACATCTTCCTCCACACCTGGTTGGCGGGAAAGCAACCAGAAGAGCCATGTCATGGCCGCTGAAGTTGTGTCCCGCCCCGCCATGATAAAGCTTATCACCATGTCCCTCGTCACCTCCTCCTCGTACCCCGCCGTTATTAGCCGCGTTAGGAGGTCTTCGCGAGCTCCACTATCCGTCTCAGCTTCTTCAAGCTCGTTCTTCCTCCTCTCGATTATATCCATCACATAGGCATGAACTTCTTCAATCGCAACTCTAAGTTTTTGCTCCGAACCGACTCCAAGCCACCTCTTAATCTTCCAAATTATGAACATGGGAGCTGCTCCGCGCCTTGCGCAAATCTCCGACGCCGTGTCAAAAGCCCTTGCAAGCGGCGGATGTGGCAGAGAGGGATCCAAGCAGCACCGCTCAACTCCCAGAAACACCTTACAAATCACATTGAAGGTGAATCTCCTTAGCAACTCCTGCAAGTCCACCACTTGCGCCGTCGCCGCCAGCGACTCCATCAGTGGCAATAGACTCTTTTCCACTTCTTCCTCCAATGTCTTCGTCATGCATTCACGCAGAAACTTTGTGCCGAACTCATGACTTGCTAACTTGCGCTGGGTGCGCCAAACCTCACCATCCACATTGAATATACCACATCCCAAAAAGTCCCCAAGAATTTCGGTGAAGGGTTTGCCTTTTGGGAAGTTGTTGAAGTTGGTTTTGAGCATGTACTCGACATTTTCCGGGTTGGCCGTGACTACTGTCCGCCGTGCGCCGAAGCGGTCCACGATGATGGTGTTGGTAGTTGATTTTGCAAGGAGATCGGTGTACCAGTCCAAGAGGCGGTTGCGGTTGTTGTAGAAGGAAATGAAGCACCCGATGACGGGATACCTCGGCGGGCCTTGGTAGGAAAACTCATAGACTCGCCGGAATCTCGAAAAAACCACATGCAAAACATAGAGAATGATTGCTAAGAAAACAATGAATGTAGGATGTGTGAAGAGCAACATGGATATTTCCGTCTTAGACATGAACTCAATGAACTCAGACTAAGCAAAAACTAGCTTTCAGCAACCGCAATGTTTTATAGGGGTCTGAATAGTTAATTATTTATTAATTATCATTGTTTAATTTTGATTTCCTCGGTTTCGGTGTGAAATGCACATATTTATATTCAATTTTTATGCATATTATTAATAATAAAGCGCACAGTCGTCGGTGCATGTGTGTAAGCGTGGGTAGAGAAATGCTATGGGGAATTTGACAGGCTTTATGTGACTTTATGTTTTTTGACACATGTTTAATAATGTTAGCTTGAAAATTGACATTAAATTTTTAGACGATAGATAGTTTATGAAGAGTTTTACTTTTAAAAGAATTTGCTAAGCATTTCTTGCATGAGTAACTCTTTATGCATTCTTGAAAAAAGACTTACATGCATTCTTGATGAGAGATATCATGAGATGCTGATGTGAAATTTCAAACTAATAATATAATGTGTTTATAAAAATAAAATATATAATATAGTCGTATTGCGACAAAAGTGATACGAAATGTGTATGTAAGTCAAGATATAAGAGTGTATTTTTGTTTACCACCCTCAAGTGGTGATTTTGTGAATTGGATCCTCTCCTCTCCTGAGCTTGAGCTTAGGAGCCTCCTGACAAACACACAAGGGTCGTTAGATTTTGATCTAACGGCTACAATTATTATAACTTTTAAATAGCTCTCTGTTTGTAGCCGTTGGAGACCCATGTTTGTTGGTCAGCAGGCTCTTGAGCCCAAGCTCATAATAGGATCCAATTCCATAGTTTTGCTCACCACCATAATTACTATCACCATCAGAAGAGGATCCAACTTTGTCTTTGACGAGAATTGAATCTAAGACGTTTTACTTACAAGTGAAGAAAAATATCATTATATCGTAATACCAAATGAAAAAAAATGTTATTGAATAAGTTTAAATTTTAAAATTAATGTCTATACACCACACAAATTACTTATTAATGATAAATCATCACAATCACTTGAGAACGGTGAGAAAATATTCTCCTAATATAATCGCATCCGTTTCGTTTGTGTTCGACAGTCCACCAAATATGTGCACGTTTTTGTGCATTGAAAAATCTGATTAGCTACGTAATTAACGTTGTCGGCAAAGTATAAATATATACAGCGAAAACAGCTGCATGTCTGCATGTCTGCATATCTCGCAATCAAATCTACCTCTCCCCGATAAGACGTGTGTTGTTGTTGGGGGTGTGTATATACAGATTCACACACGTGGATTTGGATATGGACGATTCGGATCATGTGCTCTCATCCTTCACGATAAAAATGTAGCCAAACCATGTCCTTGAGACACCATCCATTAAAGTCCAAAATAGCTCAGGCATTTTATATATTAATTGGTTCATTCAGTTGTTCCTTCTTCTTCCCTCTCTTTCTATTTGAATAATTATGGTTAAATCACGTTAATATTTTATATTAATTTTTTTTTATAAAAAATAAAAATAAAAATAAAAAATGTAAGGAAAAAAAAATAAAAATGAATAAAAAAGGAGAGAGACTCCTAATCCTCCTCGTTTCAGAGCATGTGCAATTTTACTGGTTATTAATATGGCAGACAGACCTGGTGCCACAGAAGAAAGTGAATGAACAAAAGCAGAATGCTGACACGAGAGAATTGGACAGACTTGACAATTGAAAGTGCGCTGGTATTGGAACCTCTTGGAAAATTTAGAATTTTGATGGTTGGATGGAGAAAGGAACCACTTGGGGGCATTATTAATGATTAATGATTTGATTAATCAAAGGGTTAGTTATAAACTCATGATAATCTCCCTTCATCTTCAATCATTAACATAGATTCCACGCTTGTTCACACTCGTGGCTGCAGTGGTTGCAGGGCGGATGGAAGTAGGGACCAAAGTAGTTATAGGTCATCCGAGTTTGGAAAATATATATCTGAAGATTTTTTGAGGACCTTTCGAATGTTTTGTACGAGTTCTTTTTGTGCCTACTAATTGTTTAATGTAGTGCATGTTGGATATATTATATTGTGTTGACAGCACTTAATAAGTTATCTTTATATCACTTATCAGATTGTTTCGGCATATAACGATATTTGTTGATATGTGCATAACAAGCCTACAAAATGAATAAACTGATTTTTTTTTTTTTTTTTTTTTACACGCTTCTCACTCTGTTCCTATTTCAAAACTTGTGTTTAACACTAGAACTCCCAAAATTAAAGTCCTGAATCCGCCACTACTTGGCTGTCGCTGTGTCGTCTATCTTTCCCACTAAGCATGTGTTCGTACATGTAATAATATAAGACCTTAAAATTGAGACTTTGTCAAAGATTATCTTCAAACAAAGTACCTTTACGATTAGTCGAACCAGACCACAACGCATGGACGAAACTCAGAGACGACCAACATCTAAGTGTTGAAGGCACATTTTATCACTTCACACGTTGAAAGCCCAGATGAAGGCGATTCATTCAGTTACTTTCTTCAGTTTTTTGTGGCTGGTTTATATACTTGAGTGAGTGACCAACCTGTACGGACTGACATACCTTTTTCAGAGCTGATGTCTCTTTGTCCGGTTCAAGAAACGACCGGTGCGGCTTGAATTCCAACCGGTCCTTCTCCCGCATTGCTTCCCTCAACTATGGCATGCTTCGAGTCCCAAGTAAATAAAGCCTCATGGACTCGTAAAGGCATGCCTTCAACTTGAATTCCAACCGGTCCTTCTCCCACATTGCTTCCCTCAACTATGGCATGCTTCGAGTCCCAAGTAAATAAAGCCTCATGGACTCGTAAAGGCATGCCTTCAACAAGCTCAACTGCAACAACTCGAAATCCGACATATTTTCTTCGGCGGATTCAATCTCTTTCACCACATTTTCCTCCACACCTGGTTGGCGGGAAAGCAACCAGAAGAGCCATGTCATGCATTGCCGCTTCCCGCCCGGCCATGATAAAGCTTCCATCGTCACCTCCTCCTCGTGCCCCGCCGTTATTAGCCGAGATAGAAGGTCTTCATGAGCTCCACTATCCGCCTCAACTTCTTTTAGCTCTTTCTTCCTCCTCTTGATTATATCCGTTACATAGGCATGAACTTCTTCAATCGCAGCTCTAAGTTTTTGCTCCGAACCGACTCCAAGCCACCTCTTAATCATCCAAATTATGAACATGGGAGCTGCTCCGCGCCTTGCGCAAATCTCCAATGCAGTGTCCAAAGCCCTTGCAAGCGGTGGATTTGGCAGAGAGGGATCCAAGCAGCACCGCTCAACACCCAAAAACACCTTACAAATCACATTGAAAGCGAATCTCCTTAAAGAAATGCCGATGGACTCTCTCAAAAGTTTTATCACGATGACACGAAAATTTACGTTAAAATATGAGGTGACAGCGAGTCTATTAAGAGTCCCACTTTTATAAGAATCTCATTTATATTTCTCACTTGAGCAAATCTTTATTTATTCTCGAAGACAGGCTTACATGCATTCTCAATAAAAGATATTATGAGATGTTTTCGTGATATTTCAGACTAATAATATTAATATGTTTTGTAAGCATTAAAATCACTTGAGCGGCAAAATTCTCCCAAAATATGAAATCACATGAAAGATCTGATTAGCTACGCAATCAACGGTGGCGACAAAGTAAAAATATATACAGCGAAACCAGCTGCATGTCTGCATCGTGCAATCAAATCTACACCTGCCTTTCCCCAATAAGACGTGTGCTATTGTTGGGGTGTATAGAGATTCACACACGTGGATTTGGATATGGACGATTAGGATTATGTGCTCTCGTCCTCCACAGTAGGAACAGAAATCCTTTTGTTTGGTTCTCTTGTAGCCGGCAAGACTTTTAACAGCTCTGGCTGGCTCTCCATGCTTACACAAAAACGTGTTCAATTTCACTTCATCCGTACGCACGCATGCTGTATACTAGTTTTGGTACCCTATGGCCTATGGTCAATGGTATTTGGTCTTTGGATGGAGAGTTACTCCCATAAAATGGGTTCCATCATTATTATGTGAATATTTAGACATAACAATGCATTATTGTTTCTGAACGTGTTCCATGCAAGTCTTTTTAGCAAAATTTGTGATGTCACAATGATATATCCCTTCATCAGTTCCTTTCATCATGATTGGTTATGGTATGGTATAGCTTATGACTTATGTAACCAAGATATACATTTTCCCATCATGAGACAGAACGGGATGAAAGAAATATTGATGAGGAGGTACACTTCACGTTATATCCAAGAAGAGACTCCAAATCCCGTTTCTATTCACTTCTTTTAGAGAAGAGCAACTCATATAACACACATGTCGTATTTAGAACAAGTCGTTACGATAACAATGTACCCCCAAACCATATAAATCCAAACCCTAACCATTTTAAAGTCCAAGAGCTCAGGCATATTATATATTAATTGGATCATTTGAGAGCATGCGGAATTTTAGTGGTTAATAATATGGCAGACAAACCGTCGTGCCATGGAAGAAAATAAAAGACCCAAAGCAGACTGCTGACGAGAGAGAATAGGACAGGCTTGACGATTGAAACTGTGCTGGGATTGGAAGCTGTTGGAAAATTTGGAATTTTATGGTTTGTTGGAGAAAGGAACCACTTGGGGAGTGGGGAATGATTAATTATTAATGATTTGATTAATCAAAAGGGATTAGTGATAATCTCCTTTCATCTTCTATCATTAACATTGATTCCACACTCTGTTGACACTCGTGGCTGTCGCTGTTGTCGTCTCTCTTTCCCACTAAGCATGTGAATTTAGACTTAGTCAATGTAATACTTAAAAAAAACGAAAAAAACAAACACACACACACACACACACACACACACACACATATATATATATATATATATATATATATACACATATATATATATATATACACACATATATATATATATATTATTTTTAAGGAGCAAGAGAGTGAGTTTCAAACCCGAAATGCATGAGTGAAAAGCAACACACTATCCACTAAGATACTGGACCACATTGCTTTGATTAATCAAGCATTATCTTCAAAACAAAGTAAGTTTACGATTCGTATTTCTGTCTTATGTCCCTGGATTCAACAGATTAGTCGAACCAGATTCGAGGATCGATCCATGACAACGCATGGCCAAAACTCAGAGACGAACAACAACTAAGTGTTCAAGGCAAACCCCGTAAAGTCTGCACACATTTTATTACTTCACACGTTGAAATCCCTGATCGTGGTAAAACCAGATTCAGTCAGTTACTTTCTTCAGTTTCTTGAACCTGGTTTATAAACTTGAGTGACCAACTCGAACCTGTACCCGATGCCATGAAGTGTTCAGTATCCCTCTCAAGTTCCAAATGTCTTCCACTTTTTCTGGTTGGACATTCGCAGCTGAATCCACCTGCCAAACAACGGCACAGAAGATCATGACAAGTGAAAATTGTAGGCAAGGCAAGGATACAAACATAATACAGTTCCCAGAAAAGTAACGCTCTATACACAATTTTTGTTCACAAAAAAATTAGAGAAGTAATCTATTTCGCTACATCATTGATTAGATTCGGTAAAAGCACTATTGAGTCCAGACATGTGAACAAATAATTCTATGTTCAAATGCGTGAATAGAACTTGAGTCATGAACTCCTGAAAAGTCTACCAAAAGGTCATGTTCAGAGAGTATTTTAGAAATGCAGCCAAGAAGAAAATAAGGGCACATTTGGTATCCTATAGTATTTCTGGGAGTAATGGTAGGTACACCAACTGTTTAGACCAATTTGCAAACTATGTGATGTGTCACCAATAAAAAATAAGCACATAAATCAACACTTAAAGTAATAATCCAATCATCAACAATCACGTCATAAGGTTTACAAAATATGGTTTAAATAGACAGTCTCCCTAGTATTACCCTACCGGAGACCAATGCAAACTCATATATACCAACTTTGAAACATGTGATATATATGTTGTATATAATAAGCTTTAGATCCATATAAATTATGTAGCTTTACCGCCCATGTGATTTCTAATGTTATTCTTTATATAAGCATCTAAGAAACTTGTCATAAAGGACAGCTTGCAGTTGGTCTTTACAATTAAGATTATATATGATTCTGTGAGCCAGGATTCTGCTAATTATTTAAAAGAGAGTTCATTGACCTCTGAGAACTTCTCCACCAGAAACTTTATGTCATAGTTTTAGTTGGCGAGAAGGGCGATGTGGATGGATGGTTTTGGAGATGACCGTCCAACCAGTGATCAAACCCACTTGCAGATTATAACTTCCAGAAATGGGCTAGTATAAACATCGAGGCCAAAACTTAGCCAGCCTTTTTACTTCATTTATGTCATTTCTGATATGGGCTATTTTAGACTGTATGCGTCCTATTCAGAGAAAATGATTTTCAGGACTAGATATCAATGATGCATATGAGCTTCCTAGTTGAGAAAAATTCATCACGGTAAATAAAGTAATCATACTGCTTTTGCAACAATCTCGGTGTTCTGTTGGACATCAGCCATGGCCTCGAAAAGCACCCATGCCCATTTATCACTGCTTGCGTGCTCTGAAATGTATGGGATGCCCATTCTCTGATATCGAGAAGCTTCTATCCAGGTTTTGCCACCATCAACAGACACATCTACTCTCTCAATGCCACGGCCACCACCTGATGCCGCATACCCAGTAATTTTTACCTGTACAATACATGTTTTAAAATGATTAAAAATGTGATAAACCGTTAAAGGGTAAAGCCCCACGATGTCAGCTATTGTGGCGGCATCTCCATGGTCGAGCTTTAGAATATGATAAAAAAATAAAGAGGGAGGAATCATATCTTAACAAAAATTCACATCATTTGACAAGGTTGGAGGAAGGGAGTGCAATGCCTTAAATGGTGGAAATGAAACACATAATCATTGTGGTCACTTCATGGTGAGACAGAACAACATTCAAATCAGAACATATTTTTAATGATTGAGTGCTAGTGAACTGATTAAATTGTGGCAACACTGCGATGATGGAGATGAACGTGCATGCCATAACCCAAGTAAAGGGAAAACATATTAAAGAGAAAGAAAAATGAAATTAGCGTATGAACTAACCTTTCCAGGCTTTATCGCATTCACATCCTCTAGAGAACATATTGCACACTGCAAATCAGCAAGTCATAAGTTAGTAAAATAGGAATACATAGAAAAACTGTAAGACAAACTGAGTATGAAATGTTGCACCTATGATATTCTAAAGGGTTACGACAATTTGTACATACAAAATATAGCACAATAAGCGCCTACTCCAAGTACTCTAGCAGGAGTAGCAAATGTCCATACCTGGACGGGAAAATCCATTTGTGGCCTTCTGGTAGACCAATCAATGTTATCCCAGTTCACCGAGGGAGGAAACATTTTGTAATCTTTTTGCATAAAGAAACCCTACAAGATTGTGATGCATTCGAATCATATAAAACTGTGTGAAGGGAAGAAAGAAAAAATTAATGATCGATAAGAATTAATCGAAGAATCTATTTCTAACCTGACACTCCTCAGCAATCACATTAATAGAGTCAAGCCATTTAACCGATCGGGCACCAATGACACCAGGGACAACCACACGCAATGGATAGCCATGATCCCTGTTAAGAGTCTTTGACACGATCAAAGAATATGAACCCAACATGAATATATATGAACATCATGTGCCAAAACCTGAATAGCATAACGTTAGGAAAGACGAGCAAAACATCCACTTTGCTAAACTTACCTCTCCATTCATCTCATAAGCAAGTAAAACATCTGCTTCTGGGTTTGTGGCTTGAATGAGAGGGATTGAAGCCTTGTAGGGGCCTCCGTTTTCCTCCTACAATTTAAAGGCATTACTCCAGCAAACAGAATGAGCATACAAGAGAAAAGTCTCAGATGAAAAGTAAATAACCAAGTCCGCACCTTACACTTATCAACGCTTACAAATTCGACATGTTTTCCACCTGATTTTGTGGCACCTGTCAACTTGGGTATTCCGACAAGTTCAAGAACATCAGCTAGTTTTGCACCACCCCAGACAGCTGTAATAAGTTAAAAGAGTTATACCAAAAGCATATACTTTAGCTTGGTTATCTCTGACACTGTATCACAGAAAAATATATGAGTTGTTAACGCTGAAGTTTATGATACTTCATGCTCGACGAGAGAGATTAAAGCTGAAATTTATACGCACAAAAAAGAGCAACAAACCATTTCCTATAGCAGAAACATCCCAACCTACTCCCTTGACGGTCCGGGTTTTGCTCATAGCTGTCCTTCTATTACCTGCACACTGTGTAACCCATGTATACACCAATCAAACCCCATCACACCATCACATTCGATTCGAATAACAGCATAATTGCTCCAAATCCAAATGCACAAGCATAACATAATAGCACAACGTACCTGTAACGTGGCAGTCACAAGATACTTGGGAAGCGCCCTGCAAAATTCAATTTCTTTGTAACAAGCAAATACTGATAGGAAAACACGTTTATGGGATCATATGTATCATTCCAAAGTGCCAAGAACCCACCTGATATCTTTCATAAAGAGCTGTTTGGGATTTTCTATTAATCCGGTGAAGGAAACTGAGTAACTGCTTGGCAAACAGGTTGCAGAATGAGTTAGAATCACTGTCCTAAAAATTTCGGCCTAGGCCCTAAGCGGCTGGCCACTATCCCGATTTGAGGTTCGTTTGGTGGCTAGGATTGGATTGAATATGATAACTCCTCCTAAAGTGAATGAAGAAACTTAACCCTTCTAATCCTAACACGGGATTGGAAGGGATAAGTTTCCTAGGTGAGTAATCCATTTCTTCCTTCAACACAGTTAAGTACACGTTATCCAATCCAATCCACCAAACAAGGTCGAAAGATATGAGATTGTGAGGGACCTGTGGATGTCGTCGATGACGGGAATAGGACCGTGATTTCGCTTGTAGAAGAAGTCGACGGGAGTGACGTACGACGAAGCCAGAGCGGAACGCGGCGGCTCCGCATTGAAAGGTTCCTGCAACTCATTTTTCCATTGATTTTTTGAGTTTTCCGATCAATTAATTTTCGTAAAAAATCAAGGAAATGAAATTAAACTGGCCTTGGAATTGATTTGGAGGCTGGGATGTCGAGATGGCTCCAGCGAGTAATCCGACGGCCCTCGAACGCCCGGCATTCTTCTTCTTCTTCAAACTTTTGCTTACAGAGGAGAGGGAGACGGACACAGAATATGAGTCTACTGATTCGGCCAAAGATGGCAACCTCCTCAGCTTCTTGGAACTGGTGACGTTGTTGTCGAGGGAATAAGATTCTCTACTTTTCTATTCACATCCTTTTTATCCCTTCCTCTCGCACGTATTAACGTAACTAAACTATAACCGTCCAATTAGAAGTAGATTAAATAAGAAAAAAATTAAGAGAGTAGAAAACTCTCCTGTGCTGTTGAGAGAGAGAGAGAGAGCCCTTGTTTGGACTTGGTGGCGTTTGCTGTGTTTGGCCCGGGGGTCCAAAATTGGACGGGTAAAACAAGGTACAAAACCGGTTTTTACTTATTTATTTGACGCGCGACCCGCCTCTAAAACTGTTGGCGCCTTTTGTTTCCCAAAAGCAATCTTTTTTTTATTGGTAAATCTAAAACTACAGAGTTCCGATAGTGAACTAAAAAAATTAAGAAGATTATTATTATACTCTTTCAATCATAATTAAAAAAAAAAAAGAAAAAAGGGATCATTAAAGTAATTTAACACAAATAAGTTTTTGCTGTTATTTTTTTTCTTCTAAACTTCACAGCCATATCACCCAATCAATACCGTAAACTCACTTTCTCTCACAAATTTGCACCCCATGTCTACTTTTCTTTCCACTTTTTCAAACTTCTTCGATCCACTAATTTGTATTCCATAATTTGACATTAATTAAGTTTTATTCTTTAATTTAAATCACACATAGTGTGTGTATGCATCTGGCGTTAATGAAGAGAAGGAATTAATTTGATTAAAAGGGGTGATCCTACCATTTTTTTATGTGTCGGAAATATTCGGAATATCCTGAATTAATTTTAGGAAACACATGGTGCGACAATAATGACTCAAGTTTTGGATTATAATGAATATTCCAAAAATTCTCAAAATCAATTTTAGGAAGCCCATGTTTTCAAATCTATTTTGCGAATGTTTACAAGATTCATTATAAGCCAAAATTTAAGTCATTCTAGGCGTACTACATGTTTCCTAAAATTAAGTTAGGACATTTTGAAGATTTTCGACACATAAAGGAATATTTGGGGGCCCGCTAGTTGCTCATATTATTTTTTTTCTATTTTTCAACTTTAAAAATCAATAAAAAATAGTTTCGGGACCTAATAAATGGTAATATCACATCCAAAGGTCTTGCAATATTTTCCTTAGCTAGCACGCAAAAAAAAATCCTAAACTGAAAATTTTCAATTTTTTTCACAAAAACTATGAGTTATATATATATATATATATATATATATATATATATATATAACTCACACACAAAAAACTGAAACTTTTAGTTTCCAAAAATATTTTGCATGGAAGCTTAGGAAAATGGTGCAAGATCTTTGGAGGTGATCCTACCATTTATTGGGTCTTGAAACTATTTTTATTGATTTTAAAAATAGAAAAATAACATAAACTAATAGTGGACCCCTAAATATTTTTTTATGCGTAGAAAATTGTTGGAATGTCCTGAATTAATTTTAGGAACATGTGGTGCAACGAGAATAACTCAAATTTTGGTTTATAGTGAATCTAGTAAAAATTCTCAAAATAAATTTGAAAACGTAAGTTATAACTCATAGTTTTTTGTGAAAAAAATAGTTTTGGAAAATATTTTGCATGGAAGCTAAGACCTTTGGATGTGAAGAAAAAAAAATGATAGTTTTTATGAAGAAAAACAAAATGATATTTGCATAGAAGCCAAGACCTTTGTGACACACCCCGACCGAAATCAGGGCGTGCTGGCCATCACACGGAGGTGACGTAGCCATGTGCACGTGCGGAAGCTAATAAAATATTAGTATAAAAAGTACGAATAATTAAAAACTAGCATACAAAGTACTAAGACAAGTGCTAGCGTAAGTGAAACACAAATTCAGAGCAAGTCTACAGCAGTCCAAAGAAAAAATACAACAATAGTACACCCGGAGGTGGTCCTACAATGGTGAGTGTCTGTCAGAAATGCCGAGAACGCCCTCTGGGAAACCACCGAAACTGCTAAGCAACTAGAACCTGGAGGGGCGCAAAACAAAAGCGTGAGTGGGCAAAAACAAATCTTTCGAAAACCATGTATAAAAAATACTTTCTAACCCCTCGCCGTAAAACCTGTATACTTCCCAGAAAATAGATATACGTATAGTATATATGCCAATCATGCTCAGGGATATGCCATGTCAAAATCTCATAATAGAATGCAAGTGCTCAGGTATAAATCATGATCATAACATAAAAAAATCTGGCAGCCGGAGTCACCTAACGTGACCTGTACGGCTGCATATAGAGCTCAAATCTCAAACTCAATAACTGAACCTGCCCACGAGTCGGAACCACCTAAAGTGGTCTGTACAACAGGCCTGGGTATAACATATATATACGCTCTAGTGCTACGATCACGTGAAGGCTGTGCGAATAATCGCGGGTCACCTACGAGTCGGAACCACCTAAAGTGGTCTGTACGACAGGACTGTGCACCTAACTTGGATCCAAGCTGAGCGTGTGGTGCGGGAGGTGAACATCACGTGAAGGAATGTGCCCTACTCTGGGCGGGAACACTAACACCGGGGGTACAGGTTATGAGCTCTCTAAGCATCTCAAACCACTACTGAATATAAACATGAATAATACTTACCTGGCACTTACCTGTGCGTCCACAGCACCCAATATGCATATGTATATGTATGCCACTACTAATGCATGTGATAATGCATATACGATAATAATAAGGTGCATGGCATAAAATAAATAACCCTTTTTAAACAATTTCTGGGAATATAATTGTATATAGGTATATACGGAAAACCAAAAGCCCACTCACTGGTAAGTGGAAGGGTCGTAGCCCCCTGCCTCGAGTGCGCACGCTCGTCCTCGGAATACGTGTCACCTATATGCGAAACAACTATAAAAACGTCAATTTTAAAGCACCTAACCAACTTCTCGTAATAACTTCTCATACATTGCTCAAATTGGACAAATGAATATACCAACGTGCTCTACACAACCTCAGGATCACAACCATATTTTTAGAAAAATTTTCCTCCGCCACACGCGCCTGGCACGCTGACGGCGTCAACTGACGCCGTTAGGAATATTCCGTCAGTTTTTGACAGATTCCGTTAACGGCGTCAGGAATATTCCATCACCTTCTCCGGCGAACCTCCGGCGAGGCTCCGGCGCCGTCGCCGGCGCCGGAAAACTGGAAAACCTGTAAATCGTGATTTCTCACTCATTTTTCAACCGTTTTTCATGATTTTTGCACCAAATTGAAGCCCTAGACTAGTAGAACACGTCCCAACAAATTTTAAGAGTTAAAACCTACAAAATCTCACCTGTCACCAACCACCAAAACCGGCCAAGTTCGAACAGGGCGATCTCGACTTCCAAACTCTTCCAACGAAGCACTCCGAGTCTCCTTGGGACCTCACTAAGTCAGCTATGAACTTCAAAATCCCAAAAACATGCCAGGTTAAACTTGCATGAATAGTACTCAAATCGGACCACTTCGAATCGACGTGAAAACGTTAAGATTTTCACCTGAAAATGGTATAGTTGTACTCCTCTTAGCCTCACGAACTCGACTGTGGTCTTGGTTCCTTCGATCTGTGACGATTTGAGTGAGTTGTGTGTGTGTCCGTACGTTTGTGTTTGGAAAGGGAAAGGAAAGAGAACACGGGAGAGACAGGGAGAAGACAGAGGGAGAAAGATAGGGACAGTGTGTGTGTGTGTGGCCCAACACATGCCAACACCACACAACCAACCAAACAACATAACAAAACGAACTAGGGGTAAAATGGTCATTTCACACGCACGTTCGATATTTTCGGGACGGGATGTCACATTTGCATAGAGTTATAAATCATAGTTTTTATGAAGAAAAAAAAAATGAAATACGTAGTTTTAGGAAATATTTTTCACGGGAGCTTAGGAAAATATTGCAAGACCTTTGGATGTGATCCTATTATTTATTAGATCGTGAAGCTTTTTTTAATTGATTTTTAAAGTTAAAAAATACATAAAATATTGTAAACTAATAGTGGGCACGTAACTATTTTTATATGTAAACAATTTTTTGAATGTCCTAAATTAATTTAGGAAACGCGTGGTGCGACGACAATGATTTGAATTATGGCTTATAATTAATCTTGTAAAAATTGCAAAAATCAATTTGAAAACATGGGTTACTCACAATTTTTGTGAAAAAAATTGAAATTTTTAGTTTTAAGAAATATTTTGAGTGGGAGCTTAGGAAAGTGTCACAAAACCTTTGGATTTGGATGTGATCCTACGATTTATTAGGTCCGAAACCATTTTAAATTTGAAAAATAGAAAAAAAATCGTATAAACTACAACTGGGTCCCCAATTTTTTTATTTTTAATATGCTGAAAATACTCGGAAAGTCCCAAAATTAATTTTAGTAAACATATGGTGCGACATGAATGACTCAAGTTTAGGTTTATTATTAATCTTGCAAAAATTCTATAAATCGATTAGAAAACTTGGGTTATAACTCACAGTTTTTCTGAAAAGAATTTATATTTTTAGTTTTAAGAAATATTTTTCGCAAGAGCTTAGGAAAATGTCGCAAGAACGTTTAGATGTAATCCTATCATTTATTAGGTCCCAAAACTATTTTTTATTGAGTTTTAAAGTTGAAAAAAAAAAATATAAACTAATAATGAGATCCCAAATATTTTTTTAGGAAAACTAATGAAAGAGACTTAAAAACTTGAGTTTTAACGAAAAGAACAAAATAAAGGGTAAAGTGAATAGTACCAGGATTGACTTTTTAGTGTAAAAATGTGATTTTTCGTTAAAGTGAACAATACCTGAAGCTTTTCGTTAAAGTTCCCTATTTTTTTTAAGTGTAAAAAATCTTTGGAATATCCCAAATTAATTTTAAGAAATATGTGGTGCGATGAGAATGACTTGAAATTTTAACTTATAACTTATAATTAATCTTGCAAAAATTCCCAAAACCGATCCAAGTTCAATTTTAATGCCAAAACGCTTTGAAGAAACAACCTTAGGCATGGAAATGTGTATGATTTCAAGTTTTCAGCATCCAACTGCTTATTAGCTATCGAAATACAAGTCGATCAATGTCGATTATTTAGTCGGTATTATTATTCATAGTATTAAACGGCATAAGTTCATCATTCATCTTCCATGTAAAAGTTAAACCCCAAGCTTCCGAGACGTTGGCTGTTGTTGAATAGGTGCCTCCTTGTCGCACAGAACAGGAGTCGGAGGTGTTCCCGTCAGAGGAATTCTGCCATCCAGAGCCGAGGCTGAACGCAGTGGCGGCCTAGGAGGGACGACATGCGATGGTTGATGAGCTGAAGCACAATCAAGAGGAATGAGGGCGTTCAGAAGGAGAAGGAAAACTAGAGCAGAGTAAAATGCTGGGAAGTGGGAAATGGTGGAAGCCATGCTTGCTAAGGAAACTAACGGGAAATTTGTGTGTGTGTGTTTAGTTAACTGAAGGGGCAAGGTATTTATAGGGAAGAAGCTAACTTCATGCGAATCATGCCCCCGAAATTTCGGCTTGAAACAGTGCTAGCAACAACAAACTTTTCGAACTCTCACTCTTTTCTTGTTTTCCCCTTTCTATGCTTCAACACAAAAGTTTCAGTACATAAAAATGTTAGGAGCACATATCGTAACAGTCAAAACTGCAGCAGGTTCGACAGAGCGTGCTGATACTACCTTCCGTTGGAGAGGCATGTCAAGTAATTGTACAAGTAAAAATTTGCGATACAACAAAGAAAGGAGTACACGATGTATATACAGTTTATTTAACCGAAACAAGAAGAATCAGCGAGCCTGACTCCATCCAGTAATTACCAAATAAAAAGTTTATGATTTATAAACAACCTAACTGTATGACTTGAGAACCTATATGTGTTTGACTTTTGCACAAGATGGACAGGCGAAAGTACTCAGCTTACGTGTTACTACTCGTGCATCTTCAGTCTGTAGAATTTAGTTGCAGCAAGACTTTTAAAGCAGATGAAGTCTTAGCATATCCTCCTCTTAACTCCCAAGTTCTTTGCCATGAGACGCACACGCAGGGCTACATAAATGAAACGTAAAGGAGAAACTTAACATATATAACAAAGAAGTCTAACAAAACGAAAGTAGAACCCAATGTGCATGCCAAAGTTGATTGGTCGTGTCCTAAATTCCAAAATTCTACGTGAGACTATATATTCGAAAGACAAGTACAGTGGAAATGAAACAGAGAAGAGGCGACACCTTTTCACAGTACTATGGATTTTGACTCTATCTTTCCAGGTGTTGTTAACCCCTTCTTTGAGCCAGAGATCCGTGTTGCCTGGCTCAGAAGAGTTTTGTAATCTTGACTTCTTGACCATTCATCAATTTCACGAGCACGTAGAACTGGCAGAGGATGTGAAAGTTGCCTCGTTTGAGCATTTCTGGACAGCACGAGAGCATGAGTTAAAACAGGCAAATCTAACATGTACCTAACCTAACAAAGGGTGATAAACCTATGCTGTCACTTACCTTATATACCACCCCACAGGGTTTGAAGAAGCTTTGTCATAGGAGCGAGCTTGTTCCAAAAATGCATCCACATTTAGTTGATCAGCCAGAGATGGGCAGCCCCCAGCTAATTTCATTAGAACAGAGACGACCACCTCTTGTGGGCACATCAAAATGGATATCAGGTAATCAGGATAACCAATATGAAACAGCAAGTTTATTCGAAAACATGTAGCTTCCGGAGGTTGTATACCTTTGGGTTTTGTGCAACAAGAAGAGCTGCACGATCACAAGTTAGCTCTGCTGCTCGAAGCCAACGAAATAACTGTTCTTCCAACCTCTGAGCAATCATCCCACCTAGCCCTATGAATAACACAAATATTCAAACGCATCAAACACAATGAAACATAACACAAGTAACCAAAAAAGGTCAACCAATGATATTAAGTATCAAACCAGGTATTGTATAAGCTCCAAGGGTAAGAATATTTGCAAACGTAAGCCACACACCATGGTCGCATTTCAAATGACCCAACTCATGAGCCAAAACAGCCTAATTTCAAGTTAAATAGCAGAAGTTAACTGAGAACCGAGAGATGATAAGGGTAACACTTTAAAACAAAAGGTAAACAATTAAAATCCAAGAGATAACTTATCACCTGCAGCTCTTCTTGTGTCAAAAGCTCCACGAGACTAGTATGAACAACAACAAACGGCTTTTTACCACTTATTGCTAAAGTATACGCATTTGGTACAGGACTTTGACGAACATATAAATCAGGAGCATCTATGCTGAGAATCTCCGCAGCCTCCACCATCAATTGATGTAGGCCAGAAAGCTGATAAAATAAAAGGCAACACATAAGCTGACGACATTAACTTTAATGCAGAACCTGGACTTACAAAAGAAGAACAAGTTTTCCGCTTATATTTTCCGCAACTGCACAACCTGATCTTTCGAAACAAGAAGGGACGTTCCGATGTTCTCAAGAAGCATGACTTGCTCTGCAACAGATCCTGCAATGCTCATAAAATAATATATGCACAAATTAGTAAACAAACACCATTTTACATAGGTTTAATCCTACCCAAATTGGATGAATATTACCTAGCAGAATCTTTCCAAACTCATTCAATCCCGGAATCGCTCTCAAAATCAGCGTGTTCTGCAGAACAAGTTGATAAATTTACACTCAGATGCTAAAAGAGTGTTTTATTTTTAATCTGAAGAGACAAATGCAAGTATACAACTGAACATACAATGTAAATGCATGTTTTTGTACAACTTCTGAAAGAGTGTTTTTACACAATCAAAAGCACTTCTGACTACATTTGGATGAAAACTTAAAAGGGCTTTAGTTCGTAGAAGTACTTTCGAGAAAAGCACGTCGAATACAATACCGTCTGGAGATACACTTGCAATGTTATGCTTCTCCAAAAAGAACTCCCAATTACTTTTCCAGAAAGCACTTAAATTTTGAATGAAATTTCTACATGTTTATAGTAAAATCACTTTCCAGTAAACAATTAATCGCACCTGTTTATCCAAAGGGTGCCGAAAATCATCGGCATCGAGGTTGCTAAACACAACGGAGGCAGCTCTGCACACAGGAACTCGAATTCCAACTCTCCGGTACTTCTTGACGGCGGCGAATTCGACGGTGGGCGAACCGAACCGCAAATGATCCGAAGCCACGGAGCTAAAACTAAGAGAACTAAGGTTCTGTGTTAGGCAGAGAGAAGAGATCAAGGGCGCGGCAGCGGAAGCCATGGAAGCGCAGAGACGGAGCCTCAGGAGAGCAACGGCGGAGGAGAATATTAAAATCTAAACTCCATGTTTGCTGATTAGGGAGGTGTAATTGGAGGGATTGGGCATGCGTTCTCCAGACCTCCACCGTTTGTACGATTGTGTCCACAGCCGTTCTTATGGTGGTCCTTAGGCGCCATTTCGCTTTCGTTGACCGGCGTTCGTGATTTTTTTTTATCCCGGGTAGGGGCAAAGACGGTAATCAACCAAAAAAGGACAGAATACCCGGCCCAAAATTATTCAATAAAAAAGGGCCCAAGGGCCCAATATTAAACCTGCATCACCGTTTGACTGTAGGAGACGAAATCGTTAATTTGCAGTTTAACCAGTCTGGGATGTTCGTTTGTTCACCATCATCGATAAACCTGATCAATCAATCAATCTACTTTCCTCCTTCAAGTCGCAGAGTGTTCGACGGTCGAGATTTACTTGGTCTCCGATTCCTACAACCATGTCAGTCCCCTACCCTGAGCTCAGCTAGCTAGGGCTTTTCTAACTTTCGTGGAAAAAACTTTCCCGGGAAAAAAAATTAATGAATTAAAATTTTAGCCAGCTCATTTGGGTTTTATCCGATTTTATTATTTGTGGGTTTTTTTTAATTTGTATTTTGCAAATTTTGTGTGAAAAAGAACGGATTTTTAGTATAATTTTTCTGCATGTTTTGTTGGAAAATTAAGGAGGAAATCTGTGAATCGTCCGCCGACGCCGGATGTTGCAGAAAATCAAGAAAAAGAGCCCACTCTTCAAGAGCTTATCAACATCGAGGTGTGGTGTTTTATTTTAATTTAATTAATTGTTATAGTTATTTATTTATTTTTGGAACTGAGGGGTTGATTTTACTGAGCTGAGTTAGATTATTCCGGTTTCTGGTTCGAATTTACCGCCTGGTTTTTACAGTTGATTGAGAGCGGTGAAAGGGAGAGGTTAATGGAGCTTCTGAGGGAAAGGCTGATAGAGTGCGGGTGGAAGGATGAAATGAAAGCACTTTGCAGGTATTTCTGTGATCCATTCATCAATTACTGTATGGAATTTCAGTAAAAAGCAATGTCTCGTTATTCGATTAGTAATTTCGAGGTTGATGTGGGTTAGGCGAGTTGACCTGGATAGTGTTCCCGCCCTCTTGCACCCAAGTTCGAATCACCCTCCCCTTCAACCAGAGTAGTTTAGAATGTTTATCGTCTTGTCATATGAACCTGAAGGTTCGGGACAATTGGAAATCTTTTAAAATGCGCCCTCACTGGATTTGTGATGCATCAGAAGTATGGCATTTGTTAGAAATTCAACAAACCCAGTTACAATGTTGATCAATTTAAGAAACACTCAGTAAATTTACCTAGGCTCTGTTGCCATATACTCATACAAGATTGTTTTGAGGTCATTGATTTTGGCTGATCTCCACACTCTCCTCTTGGAGGTTGCGGCTGAATCTTGTCTTTGGGATTACAGCAACCTCGATTATGCAATTGTATGCAAAAGCCAACTGTTCTAGCCTTGATGTTTGCAAATGGAATTGGATGCTAAGATAGCTTCAGTCATGAACTATTTGATAACTCGTACATCGAATCATCCATTACTTTCTATGTTGCAAAATCGTTTCTGTATATTTACCATAATGTTTTTCATGGACTCAACCAAGTGTTCACATATCAAGGTTGCTAATCTTTTAATATCTTTGTATCGTTAGGACGTTTATAAAGAAAAAAGGGAGGAACAATGTTACAGTTGATGATCTTGTACATGTAATGACCCCAAAGGGCAGAGGTAACTCTTTCTTTCTTTCTTCATATTCTTCTGATTGTCTGAGACTCACAATGGTTTGCATAAAAGGCCTTGTTTGTCTGCATAATTTGCTAAAAATATCATCTTCGTGGAAAACTTCCATGTCTTATTTTACCAATTCTCCTATGGCATACTGTGTTTGGTGTGCGTAATGCAAAGGTAGTATTGAGAGTATACTAGATGATGGTGTCTTCATGGGAGCAGGTAGCATGATGGATGGTGTGGGAGGAGTTGGACGTCTCTGTAAAAATGGGCTGGTGGTGTTCATGAGGGAGTATGGATTGTCTAGATGATGGTGTTTTTGAGCATTTGTAATGAAGTCGGGTGGGTGGTGCGGGTCAGAGTGGTAGTCTCGTATTCTGTAGAATAGGTGGGTTAGGAAGCTACAAGCCCGCAGTTGTAGGTTTTGTCAGAGCCAGGGAAGGTGGTTTTCTGGACCTTGTGTTGTGGTCATGGTGTGGCTGTTTTCTTGTGATACTGATCATTAGTGTCATTAAAACCCCTTCACTGTGGCTCGAGCGAGGCTTCTGTTTTGGCATTACTAATACTACACTTATCCTCTGTAGTAAAAATTAATCGGTTCCTTCATAATGTTATCCTCTCTAAGTGTGACTGAGCTTCATTTGGGAAAATGAAACGAAACTGACTGCACGTATATTGACAATCAAGGAAAGTAGTATTGGAGTTAAAAGAGATTCAAGTTACCTGGATCTCATTTGACCTTGACATAGTTTCGTCCAATTTCATGTGAACCAGATGTTAATCCCCCGTTTGCCATTTAGTACTCACTTCATTTCTATCTTCGAATCAACTGATCTCACTGTTTAAATTTGCCATGTATTTCTTTTTCCATTGTGTTGCTCTAACAATTGTAAGTTTGTCTCGGCTCTTTTCCACACAGCCTCCGTCCCCGATTCCGTGAAGGCGGAGCTTTTGCAAAGAATTCGTACATTTCTTGTGTCAGCAGCTCTTTGATGCACCGTGTGGTTCCTGATTGTGACAAATCTAGGGATATGATGATGATGATGATGGTTTTGGTGATGAAGAAGCTTTTTCTGAATGAAACTCACTAGTGAATAGCTTGGAGGGCGGCGGGAGGCAACTCTCTTTTTTTTCCTCGGAGAATTGTATAATTAATTGATGTTATGGAAGGCAACTTAAGCTAACATTCATATTTTCTATCGAGCTTCTACATTTGTCAAGTTTATCATGTAAAAGCCATCCATGGAGATGCCTCAAACTTCTAATTGTTTGATGAATTGAAACAAGACACAAATGTGACTTTGTAGTACTGATTTCTTCGTCCCTAAGGCTCCCGACTAGTCGTTCGAGGCCGAGGCCGAGGCCGAGGACGCGGTGCCCGTGGTGGAAACTCAAATAGCATAATAAACACATAAACTCTAAATTGAATGTTCAGAAACGAAATTTGGGTGTACAAAAAACCTCCTTAGATACTTTCACAAGAATATTTTTTACCGTCATATGGTGATTGTATTAGATAAATGTAATAAATACCGTAGTCAACTTCTTAATTAATGGTGGATGTTAGAATAAGAAAGAATGAAGATTCGGTATCTCAAATAGATTTTTTTGGTGATTAATCAATGATTAATGTATCAGTAAAGAAAGTAAAACAAAAAAATTCAATCGGTAAGATTTTGTTACCTTTTTTGTGATCAGAGGAAATCTCAATCTCTTATATAAACAACCATGACCTAAAGAACCCTAAAACTTCGTTTTTCTGCATTGGTTCTAAAAATTACACTAACATGGGTCGAAGCAAATCAAAGTTACCTTTAGAGTTAATTCCTAACGAACGCTCACGTAAGGTTACTTTTCGAAAGAGAAGGAACGGATTGTTGAAGAAGGCAGTTGAATTGCACACACTTTGTGATGTGAAGGTGTGTACAATCGTTTACGAGAGGAAATCCAAGGGCAAAGTGAGCAGATTAGCGACGTTCCCTGAGGAATTTAAAGATGTCAAGGAAATAATTGATAAGTACAAATCAAATTCATCAAAGGTAAAGAATGTCCAAAGTTTGGGAGACTTCTACGCCACGCAAACGGTTCAAGTGAAGGAGGAGTTTGGGAAGCTACGCAGCAAGAGCTGTGAAGAGAAGTATCCTGCATGGGAAGATCGTCTCGATGCGTTTTCAGTAGAACAAATGCTCGACCTTTTGACAAATTTGGAGAACAAAATTGTAGATACTCATAAGATGCATGGCATGATGAAGGAATCAAAGCAAATTGTTGTGCAAGAGACAATACCACCAAAGGTGAGCGCCTTTAATTACCAAATCTTTGTCGAATTTTTGTTTTGTAGTTTTTAGGGCCTCCTTTGGCATCTAGGATTATAATTGATCAGATAACTAACTAAATTTGATGTATGTTGAAGGAAGAAATTGTCGTTAACATTCAAATTTTGTTGAAGGTATATATATAATTAAGATGGATTAGCCATGAAAGAAATTTTTCCGTCATAACAATTTCGTGAAGATTGGACGGGTTTTGGAAGTCGGCATCTGTTTTTTCATTTAGCATACACGACTTTAGCGAGATCAAATCCAATCCAATCGTTAAGACCAAGGTCTAAGCGTTATTAATTAATCAAAGCTGGCAAAACTCGAAATTAACAATAATCTACTTTTAAAAATAATGTGCAGGCCACGTTTGAAAGCAACCAAGAGTATTCTCAGATGCAATCTGCAAGCACATTCTGGGCTAATAACAACAACATTCAGTACACTTGTTCTTCAGCTACTACTTCCAACTCCAACATCAAAACATCTACGTGGGATATTCCTGCGCCATATGGAAATATGGATGGGAACTCAACCTTCTATAATCCCATGCAGCAGCAGCAGCAGCAGCAGCCATGCATGTACGACTCAATATTTTCAAGTGCTGCATCTCAACAACAACAAGAAGCAGTTGTTCCAAGTGTTGAAAACCCTAACACTATTGGCATTGTTCCGTTGAGCGTTTCGTACGATCAGCCAATGCTGTCGCTAACCATGCAGCCGAGTTATCTGGAATGTCCGATTTCAGCAAGTGCTTTTGGTTTGTCATCCGAATATGAACAACAGTTTGGTGCATTTCAATCACAGCACATGTTTTACGACAACGTATTCTTCGACAACATGGCGCATTTCGAATAAAACAGCATTTGGAAGGCTCAGGATACTCGATCGATGCATGTTCGAGGGTTTTAAAAGTAGATTAAATATTTAAACACTACTACATATAGGCTGGATTTTGTGTTCTGCTTATCTCTTATATATGCAAGTGGTTTAATGGATACTAAAATTATGGGAAGTACATATCTTGTTAATATATTTTGCATCTTATATATGTTGTGCATGTAGAAGGCTAACTTGGTAGCAGTTTTTTAACAAGCTTTTTGATATAGATGCCTCGTTTTTCAATTTCGTTGAAGAAAATGTAGGAGATTCTAATTACTGTCTTTTAATTCCTTGTTAGTGAACGAAACAAAATTAGGATGACATCTAGCAGAGTAGTACAAAAGTTAATATATACATGATTAACGGACGTTTGATTAGGGTTTAGGGTTTAGGGTTCAGGCAATGCTACCGTTACAGTTATTGCATGCATCCGCTTCGCAAACGATTGAGAATTGAAAGAAATCACAAGGGCAAGCAAGCATTGAGCTAGAAGAAGCTACATTAGTAAACAACATGGTAGATGCTCTTTATTTTTACCAAAAACCAACACTAGGAACAAGAGACGGGCATCCCCAACTCAAGTTTATGGGTACAAATTTGAGGCACACCATCAACTAAGGACTTGACCTTAAGGAGGTTTTATCATTACATTACACAGCGACAGTGCAGTCGGTTCTCTTTTACATCTTCCGACTGCTTTTCATCGTTATCAAAGCTATCAAGTGTTGTACAACTTAAAACAAGCAACTTCACGAGACGAGATCACTTATTCAGCAGCGCTCACTCACGAGAACACTATATAACTCCAGACGATAAAGGAAAAAAAGAAAAAAAAACCCACCAGACTTAACCCCCCAAGCTTGCGCTCCATGGAAAATCTGTTGAAAGCACACAGCTGACATGCACCACAAAAACCTACTACATCGACATATTGCTGCCAACATTTAGCTTATGCTGCAGAGCCCGCTTGTTCGCATAGGTCCAATAGCTCCAGGGTCTGCAAAATCATTAAACATCAAATGAGTTTATACGAGGTAATTACAATTAAACCAAAAAAAGCAATGCAGACAATGACTCAGCCGTCATACCTCAGGAACTGACAGCTCAAGACGGAACTTGGGACCATCATAGTGGTGCAAAACTGGCCTGAAGGCATCTTCTTCCAAAGCCTTGCAGATTTTTCTAACACAGATCCTTACCTAGTAACCAATTATAACAAAGGGAGACGGTGTCCATCAATAAATTGGATAAGTGCAAAAAATCGAAAGAAACAGAACTTTCCACTTCATCATTTCAAATTTACCTGAGCAGGAAACCTAGATTCGCCTTTACACTTCTTGTCTTCCCAAGCAGTTGGATCAATGTTTGAACCACCAAAGCTTGCTGCCTGCACAAAACCAATTGAAAAAGGAGGAACAATAAGCTAATAATATCACAGCAACCTTACTTGAATAAGCTAATATCATAGTCCAATCTGTATACTTTCTATACTGCAAAGAATATTGCAGACTAAAGTTTGACATAAGAATATTACTATATGGTAAGTTTGAGAACAAACCTCGAAAATGCCATGCAGCTGGTGTGTCGTATAATTGTAGAGAAACAGCGGCAGGCCTGGTGTTATTGCCCGAACAGAATCCCTATACCTTGGAGGTAAACCTACCATATACATATAATGATTAATACAAAAGAGAATTACTTGGGAGTGTCAAAGAAGGAATATAAAATATATAATTCAAAAGCATAATCTGCATTTATTGTTAACTCAGGAATTAAGTTGCATGGCTAGAGGAATACATACTAAAATCACAAATCATTTTGTCGAATATATCATAATCCTACTTATAACTTTTAAGAATTCAGATCCCTATGGAAATCCCTAATAAGCACTAGCATAAACTCAAGGACCCTTTACATGAACTAGCATCTCAGTAAAGATTGCAAATGCATCGTGCAGGGAATGCCAGCTAGATGTCAGTCATTTATACCTGGACCTTAAGTTGTAGACTGAAATTTAACTTATAAAAAAAGTTTAAAACACAAAAACAGATTCTTAAGTGAGCTAAGAATTAGTCAAACTTACCAAATAGTTGTCGCTTCAAATCTTCCTGCATTGTGTCATTGTTGCATACAAAGATGTAACCTCCAAGCACCTCATTTCTTGGGAGCGTCTCAGTTGCCGGCAAGGTCTTGAACCTTTTCTCAACTGTATTTGCAGATTCGTTGTTGTTATTGTTGCTGTTGTTGATTTCTTTGTTGCTGTACTTGTTTCCAGTCATGTTTCCCACAATACTTGCACTGTTTTTCTGGTAAACTGCATTCATGTTATAAATACCATTCCTGAAGGAACTTTTGCTCACATTTTCATTTACTTTAGAATCCAAGCTCAGCATGTTAAAGTATTGGCCTTCAAATTTGTTATCTTCCTGGAACCCAAATTTATCCCTTGCCCTTTGTTCAGCTGGGCCCTTTGAAAGATCAAGGTTATTCATACGCTCGCCCTTTACCCTTGTCTGCTCAGCCAATTTTGAAGCAGCCATTAACCATTTGTGATCTTCTGCGACTTTTGACTGCCCTCGGAGCTCATCACCCAGTTGCCAAAAGCTGTTCAAGCTCTCCATCTTGCAAACTCTACTCAGATCGACAGATCCTGTAAAACAGTGTTCAAAGAAAACGAAATTAATAGATGAGTTAGAAAACTTAAAAATGGGGTTGAGACTAGGAAACCAGTTAAACTTAAAATGTTAAAACATATAGCAAATATGTATGATAAGGAAAAGCTTATCTAA
Organism: Pyrus communis; assembly: GCF_041283825.1. Taxonomy (NCBI): domain Eukaryota; kingdom Viridiplantae; phylum Streptophyta; class Magnoliopsida; order Rosales; family Rosaceae; genus Pyrus; species Pyrus communis. The sequence continues at coordinate 613,305 of NC_142573.1, read as the reverse complement.
TAACAAAATTGCACAAAGGCAGTAATAACTATACAAATGCCAAAAGGAACTTTAGTTATCGAGCACCGATCGCAGATTCCACAAATTAAGCAAGAACAAAAGAGAACATCCACAATTGGATCGCAGACATACCGAAACATGAAATCTATTACTTTTTTTTTTTTTTTTTTTTTTGAAAAGAAACAAGAATGCTGGATTCAATTAATGCACTTAAATTGAGAACCAAACCCTAAAAAGAAAGTAAAGAGGATAAGGGAATCAATAAAACAGCTAATCTATTCACAAGAGAGTTGTGGCACCCTCATATACATGAGCTAGAGAAACAAGCCTGAAAAACTTTGAGAAGTGGATGAAAATAAAGATATACGCGATCAATTGGCATATAAGATATTAATAACCTTCGCGTTGGAATCAGCATGCTATATTACCATTTATAAATGCAGACTGTTAATCAATAGAAAAATACAAATCTTTAAACAAATTTATTTCGGTGGTTGTTTAAACACAGGCACTCAATATTCAAAGTCCAACAAGATAATTTTGAGATATTGCTATCAATTTACCGAAAATAACCATATACAAATCTCTGAAGCTGAGTCTACATAACCACAGAAATGGGAAAGAGTGCACACGTTTAAATGAAAATAATTTTATGAAAGGACATTTATGCCTTTTGAAATTAGGAAAACAAAGACTTCTCAGTAACTAAGTTTAGAATTTACCCAAATTTTTGCAAGGATAGTTTTAAAAATGGAATGTTAAAATCACATAAAAAAGTTTGAAACTCTAAAATTCATTTCACAATTTGGCTTCCTAAAGTATTACCCAATTGGGTTTGCAGAAACACACATCCACTACAAAATCTGGCATGGGAAGCCATTTCTCAGCGTTTTCCAATATTTTTTTTTTTTTTTTTTTTGAAGTTCTTCTCAAAATTTGAAGTATTTGAAAATAAACAGAAGGTTCAAAAAACGAAGCTTTCAAATTTTGCCTTACAGACTTCTCGCGATAGAAAATTAAACTAAAAGACCCAGAAACACCATTTTCCAGCCAACCAGACAAGCAGGGAACAACAATTGCAGCTACAAAGTCAACCAAAATACATAAATATAAATATAAATTAATTCCCAATCGTGAAAAAAAATAAGCTAATCAGTTAACAAAAACCTAAATCCATAAAATCAACATATAAACTGCAAAATCAAAGATCCAGAACTCGCATTTGATATTAAAACAAGAAAAAGAGCAGAGCAACAGAGATTAAAGAGAACGAGATGCAATTAGTGAAATGTACCAAATAATTACCAACTAAACTGAGATTAAGCAAATAAAGCTTCAATTTTTAGGTTTAAAGAGGAAGTGGGGGACTCGAGGGCTTTAATTTTGTGGAGTGAGAGTGAATTTTCGACTGGCTAGAAGAACCCTAGATTTGGGGATCAGAGGGGAAGGCTTTACCTTTTATCTGCCGTGCGATGTGAAACCGGAAGATGCGACAGAAGACAGCACAGCAGCTGGACTTTTAGTGTTGTATATATGCTGCACTTTACCGATAATGCCCTCGAGTGTTTGCTGAATTACATTTGTTGCCAATTGGGGTTTTGAATCTTTTTCGGTGGTCATGAGTCTCATGACACATGACTCATGAGTGTCACGATCCATGGGATGTATCGGTTACATGGAAAGGTTCACATGATTTTTCATACGATTCAAAGTTTATTTTAGGAGATTAACTAGTGATTTTGTTACGAACTTTTTTGAAGTTTGAAAAGACTCATATAGACATTTCAGTCTTTTTATAAACATCATCATGTTACTCACCTGCATAAGAAATTGAATAACATGAAGAAAAAAATGATTGAATTAATTACTTAAATTATCCCAAAACTTAAATTTATATATATATTTTTTATGATTAAGTTATAAAATTTCAACTATAAGTCGAATGAGGATCCCCTCCAGATCCTTTTTGTGAGGATCATGAGAATTCTTAAATTGTGTCCGTTCATCATACATCGTGCGATCATAAATCATTTTAAATATTTTTATTTAAATTAAACATAAACCGTACCTGACAAAAACTAGTTGTATGATTTACGATGAACATACATGATTTGAAGATTTCTAGGATTCTCACAAATAGAATTCGGAGAGATTCCTCGTTCCTATAAGTAAACGTGGGTTGCTTGATTTGTTCTTGTTTGTTTGACATGAACAATAAATTTGTTTGGAAATAATTTTTTGAGACAAAATGATAGCAGAATTAGCATACGTAGTGAAAGATACGAAAATAGTGAATTAGAATGGTTTGACAATCATACCTAATCACATGTATTTGCAACACTACATTATGGATATAAATGGTAACTTGAATTTTTAGTTCAAATTATAATCGAATAATCAACTAGCTATTAACGTAGCGATATCTCTCATCCTAAGATCGAGAGTAGTATCAAGTTCAATTCTCCAACGCCCAAAACTATGGAATTGTTAAATTGGTGGTCTTTCCCGTACTTACATATTATACATGAAAGAGGTTGGAATTTAATAACCACCCTCAAACTCGAGTGAAACAAACCACCAACAGAATCGATGCTTTTGGAGATGATCTTGAAGATTCATGAGTCATATATGTTTTTATCATGTATTGTGTTTAATTTTAAATAAAATATTTAAAATAATTTTTTATCGCACAATGTACGATAAACATAAAAGATTAACGAATCTCCTAAATTCTCATAAAGAGAATCTAGTAAGGATCCGGATTCAACAACGGAACAACCCAGTCGGTGTGCTTGACAAATGGCACGGGATGAGTCCAACGGGGAAAAATGTGACAACAGCAGGCGGGGCCTGAGCCGGGCCGTAGTCCTTTGTCACAAACTTCCCTGCTTCCACCGTTCACGTCTTTTACCCAACATACTCATCCAATTGACATGACTTCTAGTTTTTATTTGTTTATTGTTTTATTTCTGGGTCAGATGAGTTCGAAATTAGATTCCACCGCTTGTCGGAATGTTCTGGCTTTTGTATCGGCAATGACTTGCGTCATACTTGATGACAAGTATTATGAATTTGTAGTCCAAGTGATTAAGTGTGTTTGTCGTTATATGTGAAGTTTTGTGTTTGAATCTTCAACTTTTGAGAGTGTATGTATCAAAGAAAAAAAAATAATGTGCTATGTAATTGTTGGCGTATAATTTATCAATTGTAATCCAGATAATATTTGTCTTTCTACCAAACAGAATTACAATAATATTGATTTGAAATTATGAACAAGAAATCCCCCTGTTATGTCTGTTGAGCTGCAGACCAAGCCGGCTTAAATATCATCAACTTGTAACGATATTTTTATATGAACAATATTCTATGTGTTCAGTGTCTATTTTATAACATAGTTGGTGGGGTTGGTTGCCACGTAACGTGTGAGGTCTTACAAATATTAAGAGCGTTTTATTTTAAAAAAATACATCGCTTTTTTACCAAAAATTAAATAAATACATTGTTCCTCAGAAAAATTAATTTCGTTAAAAGTGAACAGTACTGAGAATGTTTCGTTAAAACTTCTTTGTTCATCAATGTGTTAGTATTAAACATAAATAAAAAATCCTTTAAGTTTTGGGCCTTTTCATGGTTCACGAGCATTGTAATGGACCAACCCTTCAAATAGTTGATTTTGGTCCGAACTTCAAAATTGGCTTGGGCTCTGGCGCCTCATTTGCAGGGATGTGCCACAAAGTCATATTTTTCTTTGAGAAATACTAAGAAGATACTCTCAAAAGAACTTTATATGATTCTTTGACACTTTATGTTTTTTTATACTATTTTATAATATTAACTCGTAAATTGACGTTAAATTGTAAGTTACCAAAGAGTCCCTTTATTATTTCTCTCTTTCTTTTGAAATTTGCAATAAATATTACAAGGAGAGTGTCAAACAATAAGATGCTTTCTAGCAAACTTAGCACTAACGTTTATATTTGGATTTTTTTTTTACTTTATCAAAAGTTGTGTGTTATTTATTACACAAAACATAAGACGTTTAATGCCTTTGAAATTTTATTTTATACTTTTCATCTTTAATCTCTAGCTAAAAGAATTAAAAGTTCCTTGATTTTTGTGTACAAAATGACCTGTGGTATTTGATAAGTGAAAATGTCTAAACGCAAAAGTTGTTGGTATTCCCTTTTACTTTATATTTAGTGAACAATTAGCAATGTCACAAACTTATAATACTATAAGTTTGATTCTAAAGCCCCTTAGTCTATTAAAACGAGTCAAATGTAACCTTTTTTTTATAGTTTTTTTCTACTGAAGTGCATATGCTACAAAATGGTCAATTTTATCACGTTTTTCATTAGTTTTTCTTACTTAAGAACTTCTACTCAAGTACACTAAAATAATCCTTCATGCAACGAGATAACTATCTAATTGAAAGTAAGAAACTAATGAACGCATTTCAAATTCTTAGAGCAGCTCCACCGGAGCTTTTTTTGCCCAGCACCAAGTCCAAATAACAGCCCGGCATGCAGGGAAAGTGCTCCAGCCCGCCAACTTGCCTGGCACCCAGCCCGTGCCAGTCAAGAGCCCAGCCCAAAATGGACAGACCCATTCCCCGGTCTGTTTCTGGCGCGTGCACAACACGCGGGAGGCCAGGCGAGTAGCCGACAGCTTTGCAGGCGGTGGGGCCCGCGCGGCAGGGCAACTTGCAGTCGTCCGGGGTGAAGGATACATGGCCTCCTCAGAGCCGTTGGATTTCCAACGGCTAGTTTTTTAGGCCGTTGGATTTCCAACGGTAAAAAAAATTTCAATTTCAATTTTAAATTGGACCGTCCGATCATAGATCAACGGTCCACGTTTATTTCACCAAAAATTTAAAAAAAAAAAAAAAAAAGGCCCAACGGTCAGAAATTTGACCGTTGGCCACGTGGCGTAATGAGTGCTGTTGGATTTGATTATTTTTCAAATCCAACGGTCCCGATTAATTACAACATTAAAATTTATTAAAAATTAATTAAAAAATGTCAAAATTTTTTTAAAAAATACAGAAAAATTTTAAAAAATTAATTTTTTTTTTCTATAAATACCTAACCCTCATCTTCCACCTTACACCACATTTCAATATTTTCTACACTTTCTACACTTTCTACATTTGAATATTTTGTACACTTTGAGAGAAAAAAATGACTTCGTGGAAGCTCAGTGAAGATGTTACGTGGTGGCACTACGTGATTGGTTGAAAATCTTAGCGGAAATCTATTCAAAAAATAGTACGTTCGGATAATGACACGTGGCGTGACGAGATTGGTTAAAAATCTTATCGAAATCTTGCCTAAATTATTGTAAACAGGAAGTGACACGTGGGTTGTCGGGATTGGTTGAAAATCTTAGCGGAAATCTATTCAAAAAATAGTACGTTCGGATAATGACACGTGGCGTGACGAGATTGGTTAAAAATCCTATCCGAAATTAAAACTATTTTTTTTTTATTATTTTATAAAAAAATTATTTAATATTTTAAATGGACTGGGTGCCAGCGCATTTTGTAGGGGTGGAGATCGTTTGTGCCAGCGCATTTTTAGACTAGGTGCCAGCACATTTTTTTTTTTGGGTGGAGATGCTTTGGCCTATTACTGTTCATTGAGTCTGTTACTGTTCAATTAAGTGGATAAATGGGCTGGGTGCTGGCACAAAGTGGATAGGGGTGGAGTTGCTCTTATAGAGCTTCATAACCAAATTCAAATTTGAGAAAGGCAAGTCAAGAGAAGATGTTAAATTCAAGAGAAAAATTGGATATAACTTAAGTCACGTGATTAGCTACATGATCAAACAGTTTTACAAAAATACGAGCACAACTCTAGTTGTTTTTATTTTTAAGAAAAAACATATTGTAGTCATAATTTTTTAACACGTAGAGCTAAAAAGCTAGAAAAATATGAAAAGAAAAAAAAAAAGAGAAATGGCGTCACTCTAAGCATCTCCTAAAACCCTACTATCCGTATAGAGCACGCAAAACCCCTGGCAAATTTCCAGTGCCATGGATTTGCAGCACAACGACTTCGATCGCATTCTTTTCTTCGAACACGCCCGCAAGATCTCCGAAGCCACCTACATTAAGAACCCTCTCGATGCCGATGTTCGTATATATCTCTATCTTCCTAATTTGCCACCCCCCCTTTTTCTTTTTTCCATCTTTTCTAAGCTAATAAATTTGCTAGCTTACGAGTTTTTTTTTTTAAAAAAAAGAAGTTAAATTTTGATCTGGGTTTTTCGTATTTTGTAATTTGCAGAACTTGACGAGGTGGGCTGGAGCTCTGCTGCAGCTTTCCCAGTTTCAGAATGTTTTGGAGTCAAAGAAGATGACTCAAGGTGCTAACTTTAAATTTCCCCAATATATCTTTTTTAATTTTGGTTTTAATTATTTTAGATGTTGGAATTCTCCATGTATTTATCTGGTAGCCTTGAAAATTTGAAATTTGGGACTGTTTTTCATATGGTTATTTGAGAGTTTCGAATTTGCAAATGCGGGTTTGTGTTTGTTTGCCCAGATGGTATTTCGAAGCTGGAGGAGGCCTTGATGATTAATCCTAGGAAACATGATGCTCTGTGGTGTCTGGGAAATGCTCAAACTGCTCGCGGATTTTTTACTCCGGACCACAATGAGGCAAGGGTTTATTTCCAAAAGGCGTCTCGGTGTTTCCAGAAGGCTCTCGATGAGGTACTTCCCCTGAAAAATCTCAAACAATACCGCATTGTTTTTCAACTTTCGATGTGAAATAAGTATCTTATGTTCTTTTTACAGGAGCCGGGAAATGATCTGTATCGGAAGTCTTTAGAAGTGGCTGCTAAGGTGCACTGCTTTCTAACCTGATCTCTTGACAATGCTTGGTTTTGTTGTTGAAATCGTGTGTTGGCATCCATTTTGCGGTAGCAAGACGTGCATAGAAATTTCAAATTGTCTCAGGTTTAATGTAGTGTCAGTTGGTTTTGTTGAGATGTCAGCTGTTCTTGATGACAATATTTCTAGATCTGTATTCTCTTATACTCTTTTATCTGCTCTACTAGTTTATGTCATGTATGTTACAGTTAGACCTAAATTGCAAAGTTACTAATTACTGTGTTTATAGGCCCCGCAACTGCATTTGGATCTACACAAGCGTGGTTTGGGTCAACTGGGGATGGAGGCTGCTGCTGGAGCAGGAACTGGACCTTCTACTTCAATTGGTGGAAAGGTACTTTTTTCGTCTCACAGTTCCCTTTTTCCGATACCTTTGTTCTTTTATGTTCGTGTTTTCCTTACTAAAAGTTATTACGTTTTGCCAAGTTAATTTTTTATGCATGCATCTGTTGAGTTATTGAAAATCCTGGATGTTGCTAAGATGCCATTCAATAGTAACTCAGCTCATCGAATTTGAACTTCTGGTCCAAAACGAATGTTATTACGAATAATAGGTCCCAGACTCTTAAATATTGAATATTAGGCAATGAGACAGATGATATAGTACAATTTCTTCAGTGAAAGTAAAACAAGTTTCACTTGGTATCCAACATTTGGGATTCATTTTCATCCATCTAGTATCGTGATATTTTTACATGTTCAATGATTTACAGCGGAGTCCTAGTATCTTTTATGATGGTTTATGATGGATGCTTTTTATTTCTACTTGATCTGTCGACGGTTTGTTACTTTGTCTTCCTCACCTTGCTCTGCAGACTACAAAGAAAAACAAGAACAGCAATCTGAAGTATGACATATTTGGTTGGATAATCCTTGGTGTCGGAATTTTTGCTTGGCTCAGATATGCGAGGTCGCATATGCCTCCTCCTCCGCTTCCGCAGTGAGCATAGCAGTAACTGGTCATAACTTTTCGTACTCTGGAAGGCAGTTTGGAGATCAAGTTAACATTTACAGTAGCGATGACAACGTGACTGATATAATACATTAACGATGTTGAATATTTTATCGAGTGAAATATAAATGATGATTTTGCAGCTAGTTTTTGTGGATGTTGGTTTGTGTTGGAAGATTCAATTCCTCGGTTTCAAATGCCGATCATGACTAAGTTTTTATGTCTTATTGTGATCGTGTGTTCTCCTGAGCTCTGAATGCCAATTGGTTGTGTATGTGATGTTGTTTTGGCTCTTAATACGAAATTTTCATTCCTTGCGGCCGGGTTAACGCTATTAATTAAGCTAAGGTACCACATTAAGCTCATCTTAATCTGAAAATTAGTTAATTAAGCCCAAAGCCTGGGGTTGGATGTATACTTTGGGAGGTTCAACTCATAAGATTTCCTTTTTCTAAGCTATGGAGTAATTTTTCAATATGGTAGTCATGCCTATATTACGATCATTGATGACTATTAGAAGAGGATAAATGTCAATTCCGACAAACAAAATGACTTATAACTCGTTTGATAGATAAATTTTAAAAGTGCTTTTAAATCATATTAGCTCATTCAGAAAGCATTTTAAATTTTTTGCAGAGAATGGTAAATCAAAAAAATCTAATAATATGTGAATTAGTAACAACACGTTCTAGGCTTGCACCGACCGCCGTTTCGGTGCGAGAAAATCCAAAACAAAGTAAAAGCCAAGAATTAAAGGCTCTTTGTAATTTTCTATCTCTAAAAATTTGAGATAATGGCCGCGTACTGTTACGGTTGCCAGACGAAAGTGTATAACGGCGGCCACCTAGCTTCCTCCTCCAGCTTCCCGCGGTCTTCGGCGGCGCCTGCAACTTTCGGCCGCGTATACTTCGACGCTCCGAAACCCCGCCGTTTCCCAGTCTTAGCTCTCTCCGTTAAGCGCAGCCCCAAGCGCCTCAAATACGCCGCTCCTCGCTTCACCAAGGTCCTCTCTCTCTCTCTCTCTCTCTCTGTTGAAATGTAAATTAAACAAAACTTTGGGGTGAATTTGCAAAGATTATGAAATTGATTGAGTGATGATATGATCAGGAGGATGAAATGCTTTACGTTGAAGTTGATCCGTCGCAATCGGGAGCTGACAGCTGGAAATTGGAACCAGTTGTTGATCTTCTGAAACAAGGAGCTGTTGGTGTTGTTCCTACTGATACTGTGTAAGTTTGTAAATTTAGCACACAAATTTGAATGCTCGCGGTTTAAATTAGATTAGAATATCGCTCGAATGGAAAGAAAAGTTTGTAACTTTTAACAGTAATTGCATTGTAGGTATGCATTAGTCTGTGATTTGAGAAACAACTCGGCAATTGAACGTCTTCGCCGGTAAAACCCTTTCAGTTTTTAGCTCCATTTGTTCGAATTCGTTCAAAAGTATCAATTTGTTGTTAAAAATGCAGTCCTTGTTTCGTTGCAGAATCAAGAACATCGACCCTCTAAAGGTAAAGCATCATGGGTTTTATTTTGTTTTGGTTCTTTTAGATTTCGATATTTAGTTTTTAACTAGTGTGTCTTTGTGACTGAGTTGCTGGCGCAGCCCCTTGGCATCTTATGCCACTCCTTCCACGACATTGATACGTATACGACAGGGTTTCCCCGCGGTGATGGCCAAGGTCACGCAAATTTGTTCCGATATGTTAAGCAATGCATACCCGGCCCTGTAAGTTTCTTCTTTGCTTCTCTTACTATCATTGTTGCCTGTAGCTGTAGGAACTAGGAACAAATTTTGGACAATGTTACATTGTTGCCTGTAGCTGTATTTTCCTCAAATATGCCCTATGACAGAGCTTTTCATGTAACAGTATACTTTCATCTTAACTGCAACCAAACAACTACCTAAAAATTGTATAAGGTATGGGATGGCAGATGCCAAATACAAATTAAGGAAAGATGTGGGTGTTCGTATGCCTGATGATCCCATATGTCAAGCGATTCTGGAGAAGATGGGCTCACCATTGATATCCACAAGGTAACTCTAACTTGATTTGTATACGTTTGCATACTTGTTCCGTTGTTAGTGAGGGTGATGGTTCGAAATAGATATGATTTGTACCTACTTTTCGTTAATGATTTGAATACACTGTAAGAAGATGAGAAGCTCTTTCCATACTTGCATTATAAGCAGCCACAAGAGCTTCTTCTAGAGGTTCTTCTGTTCTACTCCAAATGATGTTATACTGAATTTTTTTCCGTGTTGTCAGTGTCAAGTGCCCAAAAGAGAATGAGTGGTTGATAGATCCAGTCATTATAGCTGATACATATGGACCAGAGGTATGCTTTTGCCACTCTCATGAAGGTTTTTTAGTTTGTATTAATTCTTTCTTATTATAGCCCTTAAATTGCGTGTTCAAATTCATTACAGGGCCTTGATTTTATCGTTGATGGCGGGGTAAGAGTGGCTGAACCATCAACTGTAGTTGACATGAAGGTGATCCCTCCCAAAATCATTCGACAAGGAAAGGTATTGGGCCATCCATTAATTAAGGTTTCAGCATGCACGAGTCCTTTCTCATAATAATATGAACCTAGCACTCCTCGAACGTGATGGTGTTGGGTTTTTTCCATGTTACCATCTGTTAACCTTATGTTGTAATATTGATGCGACTAGAGACGGCTGTTTCATTTGCAATTTTGTAGGCTCTGAAATCTTGTTGACTTTTAAAGTAGTGAGACTCAGCATATCTTTGTGTGTATGTATTCAGGGACCTAAATTACACTGGATGGTGACAGAAGATGACAATGAATCTGCTCAGTCGTAGGAAAGCTCCTCTCCTCTATCAGTCCGAAGATAATCATTCATCTCGATAAGTCCTTTGGAGAATCTGGATGTGGGCATGTCGAATGTTGCACCGGTTTTGCCACTTTTTCTGCTCAGTCGAGGATTTGGGCTATAGATTTACCTCCATGTGCAAGAGGAAACAAAAGAAATTTGTATGTTCTATATAGTGTTAAGAAGTGCTTCAGTAGAAAGTTAACAGTGTGAAAGTGAACACCGAAAAGGAGAGCTAAGAGTGCATCCTATGGTCAGCACTAGCTTTCCTTTAGCAATGTGATTTGTAAGTAGACTGCAGAACCTTATTCACAGCAACTACAATGAAAACAATTTGGTTCAAGCTCGCTTAGGGCCAGTTTGGAAATGTTTATTTTCTAGAAGTGCTTTTATCAGAAGCATGTGAAATTTTATAATTCATACTTGGTACTTGGTAGTGCTTTTATAATTCATGATCATTTTTAAAGTTTCTGCCAAACACTTGAACTTGTTTGGAAGTACTTTTATAATGGCTAAAAGCGCTTCTGGTGAAAATATTTTTGGAACCAATATTTAGTAAAAATACAAGTAAATCCTGGAAAAACATTTAAAATGCTTTTTGGAAGAAGCAGATAGCTGATATTTCTTGCAGAAAGCACGTGAAGTGTTTTTGTGTCCAAAATATTTTCTCTAAAAGAGTTTTCGATCATTTTAAAAGTACTTCCAAACGAATCAGTTGTTTTGGTTATCTAAAAGCACTTTTAAATACTTCCAAACAAATGCCTAGTTAGTAGATTTTGACATACTTCTAGTAAAAAATTCTTATGAGCAGAAATGTTTCTTATAGCAGTTCCAAACAAGCCATTAAGGTGATAGTAAGCAAGTACTAAAAGAGAAATATTTTCTGCACACGGTTTTTTTTTTTTATCGAAAAAAAAGAAAATGGGTGCGAAGAAATCATTGTGTTTCGAAAACGGTTAGACTTGGGACTTTGAAAAAAATGCACCAAAGTGGAGGCCTCTTACCTCAAAAGCAAAGGGTTGGTTGAGAGGTAGTTAATGAGGTTTCTGTGAACACCATTAAAGGTGCAGTTATGAGACTCTCAAGATGGACACTGGTGTGGTTGCCCTGCCCTTTTCTGTACGTTTCCCTTCAATTTAAAGCTGTGAAATAATAAACACAATTACTCTCTCAACATTTACTTTCCCCTGCAATTACCACACCCTTCTCTTAATTTTTTTTTTTTTCCTTTCCCTCCTTCAAGATTTGAGAGCTTTAATGCGATTTATATGGCCGTCCTTGGAGGTGGTTTCCTCATGTTTCCTCGGTATGCCTTTATTGTGCTTAGTTTGCTGTATCTACAAGATGCAGCTGAGTCCATGGTCCTCGTTCGTTTCAACAGAGCTCCGCCGGCAGAGTCGAGGTATTCTTCCGCTGTTTTCCGCTACTCCGTTGTCACGCCGGATGGTTCCAATGCATGCAAGCACAACGTGTGTTCCATTTTCTGTCAGGTATGTATTTCAATAATTTTGCGTTATCAGTTCGCTTAATTAGTTGGCTAGAACAGCGTGCGCCTCTGCATTCAAGTTACAATCTCACTTCCTGTAATTTAGATTAGATTTTATTCGAATACCAATTAAATAAATAAAAAAAATTAGTCCATTTGTGTGATGAAATCTGTTTATGAACAGCTTGATGGCCAAATTTTGAGTCCATGTCCGGCTCGTGCCATTGTATTCAAAAACTTGACCGTTAACTGCCATCACGAATTTCGTCTCAACGTCACAACTCGGGATGGACGGAGAAACTCATCAGCTTATTCTTGGTTCATTGGTGAGTATCTTCCGGCAATGCCAGCCCTGAAATTTGTTTCCTTTTTCTAAATTTTTGAACGGGGGGACTCTGAGATGTTTTCGTCGTTTTTATGACAGATACAATACCACCAACTGCAACAATTTTTAGTGAACAGAATTACACAAGTGCTGCAAAAATAGCCGTTGATGTCACATTTAGTGAAGCTTGCACTGGAAAGGGCGGCTTCACGTGTTTGAACTCATCAAGCTGTGATGTAAGTGGATTTCTTCTTTTTATCACCCTTGCATGATGTTATTCAAGAACATTCTTAGTATTACCACGGAAAGTGATCGAGAAGGTAAATTTTGTGCTTCAACGATTGACAAGGGTTAAAATTTGAAAACTTAATTGCGTTTTGTGCTTTTGTAGGTCATAGTAAATGGTCCTGGCCATGTACAAGCATCTTCGTTACGCATGATTAAACCTAGTATCAGTTACAGCCTTGATGTAATTCTCTCCCCGAAAAGTTTATACGGGCGTGTTGCCATCAGAATGGCAGATTGTTTTTGTACAGATCAGGCTGGAAACGGATTTACAAGGACAAATGGTTCCACAATCATCGTTCGCTTTGGTAATACATAAACCAAAAGTTTACTTCAATTAGCCGCTTGCTGCATAAGCTTGGGGAGAATGTACTGATCACATTTGTAATGAATCTCTTAGATAGAAGGCCAGTTCTCGCAGATTTTTGGACCTCCGTTCCAGCCTATGAGTTGGCGATTAATGGGGTTCCACGAACTGTCCGTGCTACTAACAAAATGGAGGACTTGGAAATATTTTTGGACT